>NC_060139.1:347572538-347875568 GCF_021461385.2 Schistocerca piceifrons
CTGGTCTTAATCTGTTAAGATTTATGTATCATTGTAAACTGATATAAGGGAGAATAATAACTTATTTTCGTTGAAACATTGACTCGTATCTTATTATTTATTACTACTGCTCTGGTTAACGTCTTAACGACATGTTCCTAAGTGGCAACGGGAGTGAGTCGTATTGTATGAAGGCGAATACCCGGTTTGGCAATATCGTCTAAGCCAGCATTGTGACATTCTCACCGAGATAACGACGAATTGCACGAATTGCTCACAACCTGGGTATCATTCAATTAAAAAGTCCGAATGCCCAGCGGGAATCAAATTAGCGCACTTGAAAGATTCCATTGTTTAACGTTCGCGGAAATACGAAGCCAGTTATTCCGAAACAATATTTTGGGTCTCACAAAACTGCACTGCATAGACTTTCCGTAAATTTAACTCGCCCGATGGTAAATAGGGTGATTGAAACTGGCGACTATTCGTAGGACTCTTAGATGGATAGCTATTAGAGCACATGTAATTTTACTTCAAATTATGGCTGCTTCATATGTAAGTAGCCTGTATGTTGGCAGCGCTTTAGACTGCATTAATATAACTGAGAACGCTGTGCACCCTCTGTAAGAGACTCTGTGGTTGGTCGGACTAGCAGTTAGTTGATAGCTAGCAGTGATGGAGGTCGGAAGTGTTGGCACGAGCGGACGGTTTGGACGTGTGTCAGTTATGGAGATTTAGCAGTGGTTGGACATGGATTGTGAAATGTGGGTAGTGGATTTACTGACGATTATATAATTCTTGGAACTGTATGTCACATGATTGTGGTAAAATTTGGTAAATACAATGTTTGGTCTGCAACAAAATCTTTCCTTTGCTAACCACATGCCCATCAGTAGTTAGAGCCTACAGTAGTTACAATCTTTTTATTTAGCTGGCTATATACTTGCTGTATTTGCTGTAGTTCATGTCATGAAGATTTTCTATGAGGTATGTGACTTATGAAATGTATGGGTTATTGTTGGGATTTCTTCTAATTCAGGGTCATTCTTTTGTGTCCAAATGGTTCAAATGCCTCTGAGCACTATGGGACTTAACTTCTGAGGTTATCAGTCCGCTAGATCTTAGAACTACTTAAACCTAACTAACCTAAGGGCATCACACACATCCATGCCCGAGGCAGCATTCAAACCTGCGACCGTAGCAGCAGCCGGTTCCGGACTGAAGCGCCTAGAACCACTCGGCCACATCGGCCGGCTGTACAGTATGAACTGTTAACCCAGACACTGAGGGGTAATATAATATGATTAACTTTGTAGATGGTTTTTGGGAGGTCTACATGGTGAGAAACTCTACGCCAGAGCTGATCAATCATGCGGTCACTTGCCCGGCTCTTGACTACCCATGATCAAATGTTTTCAAAGGATGACAGGGATCAAGAACACTGGCCAGAAAAAAGTCGCAAATAGGTAGATGGATAAATGACTGTTTATATGCCTCGGCACGAGCCTAATTTCTTCTTCTTATGTTGGTGTTCCTTCACCGAAATGTTCGCCGGCGGCAGTTACGGCGGAGCAGGATGATTCCGTCCGACAACATTCCTGAACATTTTGACGTTATGGCGCATCAAAATTTCTACAAAGTGTCTCCATAGCGCTGCGCATTGGTTGTGGTTCCACGCACGAGGAACTCGACGGCCAAAGTTCCAAGAGAAGATACACCTTGATATTGCCAATCACATGAAGGCTACGCTCCAGCCATTTGGTTCGGAAACACTGCAGTGTTCTCCGTACAGCCTGAATCTTTCACCGTTTCATCTTATCAGTTTCGGCGACCTGAGAAAGAAATGCGTGGACGTCGGTTTCAGTTGGACGACGAAAATCAAGAATTCGTGCGGTTATGGATCCATGGCCCCATTGTGTCGGGCGTTCGGTCTGCATTTGTCTGCCCCTTATACACTCCTGGAAATTGAAATAAGAACACCGTGAATTCATTGTCCCAGGAAGGGGAAACTTTATTGACACATTCCGGGGGTCAGATACATCACATGATCACACTGACAGAACCACAGGCACATAGACACAGGCAACAGAGCATGCACAATGTCGGCACTAGTACAGTGTATATCCACCTTTCGCAGCAATGCAGGCTGCTATTCTCCCACGGAGACGATCGCAGAGATGCTGGATGTAGTCCTGTGGAACGGCTTGCCATGCCATTTCCACCTGGCGCCTCAGTTGGACCAGCGTTCGTGCTGGACGTGCAGACCGCGTGAGACGACGCTTCATCCAGTCCCAAACATGCTCAATGGGGGACAGATCCGGAGATCTTGCTGGCCAGGGTAGTTGACTTACACCTTCTAGAGCACGTTGGGTGGCACGGGATACATGCGGACGTGCATTGTCCTGTTGGAACAGCAAGTTCCCTTGCCGGTCTAGGAATGGTAGAACGATGGGTTCGATGACGGTTTGGATGTACCGTGCACTATTCAGTGACCCCTCGACGATCACCAGTGGTGTACGGCCAGTGTAGGAGATCGCTCCCCACACCATGATGCCGGGTGTTGGCCCTGTGTGCCTCGGTCGTATGCAGTCCTGATTGTGGCGCTCGCCTGCACGGCGCCAAACACGCATACGACCATCATTGGCACCAAGGCAGAAGCGACTCTCATCGCTGAAGATGACACGTCTCCATTCGTCCCTCCATTCACGCCTGTCGCGACACCACTGGAGGCGGGCTGCACGATGTTGGGGCGTGAGCGGAAGACGGCCTAACGGTGTGCGGGACCGTAGCCCAGCTTCATGGAGACGGTTGCGAATGGTCCTCGCCGATACCCCAGGACCAACAGTGTCCCTAATTTGCTGGGAAGTGGCGGTGCGGTCCCCTACGGCACTGCGTAGGATCCTACGGTCTTGGCGTGCATCCGTGCGTCGCTGCGGTCCGGTCCCAGGTCGACGGGCACGTGCACCTTCCGCCGACCACTGGCGACAACATCGATGTACTGTGGAGACCTCACGCCCAACGTGTTGAGCAATTCGGCGGTACCTCCACCCGGCCTCCCGCATGCCCACTGTACGCCCTCGCTCAAAGTCCGTCAACTGCACATACGGTTCACGTCCACGCTGTCGCGGCATGCTACCAGTGTTAAAGACTGCGATGGAGCTCCGTATGCCACGGCAAACTGGCTGACACTGACGGCGGCGGTGCACAAATGCTGCGCAGCTAGCGCCATTCGACGGCCAACACCGCGGTTCCTGGTGTGTCCGCTGTGCCGTGCGTGTGATCATTGCTTGTACAGCCTTCTCGCAGTGTCCGGAGCAAGTATGGTGGGTCTGACACACCGGTGTCAATGTGTTCTTTTTTCCATTTCCAGGAGTGTATAATCCGCATAAACTTTGCCGGTAATTCCTCTACTTCCATCACGCAGGAACTAAATGATGTCAGTTCATTGTCTAGGTGGAATGTGAACAACTGCTTACCTGCTCTTTCTAGCCGAAATTCCTCCAAGCCTTCTTGATTGATTTGTCAACTTCAGCAACCATGATCACTAATCCCTGTCTCTATACTGACGCCATCAACAAGGTCTGGTCTGTTTGTGGCTATAAGGTCTAAAATATTTCCATTGCGTTCAAAACAGTTTTCGGAAAACGTGTTCCAAATTTCGCAAGAGTTCCTGCCTGTAGCCCTTGATATAAATCCACAGACGTCTCTGTATATGCACGGTATGTTAAAGTTAACTCTAGCTAATACTCCTTGATCTGAATATTTAAGTGCCATTGAATTTCTTTGAATGACTTCTATCGCTGAGGAATCGGGTGGCCGGTAGAAAAATCAGCTAGCTAACTTCATTTCACCTCAGCATGTTATATTCCTCCAGATAACTTTACAGTCTCACTCAGACTCGACCTTATTGGAGACAACATTTTTGTCGACTGTAATGAGCGCTCCGTCCCCCCCCCCCCCCCCCGCCGCTATGCCATCTCATCTGTCTTTTTAATGTTCCAGAGTACTACTTTGGGTTTCAGCCGTCGGTCCCGAGAACCGAGAGTAAGTTCAGTGCCACAAATTTCCCGGAGGGCAGTATATCCGACAACTTGTTACGAGCACTTCTACAGTTTATTGTTAAAACTTTGATAGCTGAAGTATCTTCACTCTGAATGTGGTCTTACGTATTGACTAGCGATTGTTCGTTAGAGAACATCAAACTCGTGCCCAGCTAGAAAAACCATCGTGTGCACTCCCAGTAACTGCTTCTTTTATGTAGTGCATCCATCACCTATCAAGGCGACTCATACAGTTTTCCATCTAATAAAGCACATCCAGAAACCTCTGACAAAGACCGTCACAGGGACGACGAAGCCTTGTTGCGAGCGTCCACTCCGCTCCAAACCAAAGGAACTGATCAACTGTGGGAACAGCGCTACAAATTGCGAGCTCTGCTTGCACTCTGCGCGTGAGGCCAGCAGCCTTCACCAGCTCCAACAGCTGCCCGTAGGAACTGAGGATAGTGCCAGAAGCCACACAACAGGCGTCATTGGTTCCGACAACTTGCAGACGACTGCACCGTGTACGCTCGCGCTCGGTAGCTTCAGGCACGGCCTCCTCCACATCTTGGATGAGCCTCAACATACCGAGTGCACATTGACTTTCTTTGCAAGCCTGAATGCTATTTCGCTAAGAGGCTCCATAATGAGCCTAACACTGGAGCTCCCAATAACTAGCAAACCCCTCCTTCCGACCCATGCAGAAGGTGCGGCCACCTAGCCACTCATAGTGTGGAAGGACGAGGACAGACCCCTGGCCTCCATATTGGCCCTTTGCCTCCGTCGATGCACCCTTCTGTGAGTGCGGATGCCCCACGACGCGTCCACTGGAAGGTGCGGCAGAGCCCGTGGACAAAACAAGCGACACATGAGGTGTCCCTGGCGATGCCCCAGATGCTCGGTCACTACTGCACCCTGAGGCAGCAGCCTGAAAACGGCTGGCAATTGCCAAAATCGCCTTCAGCTGTTTGCGAACTGCAGCCAGCTCCTCCTACGTCTGCACACAGGATGTCTACATCCTGTCCATACCAACAGTGCTAAGTAAACACAGAAAAAGGAAATGTGTAACATGCTACTCTACAGGTATGAAGCTGAGGACAGTTGGAAACTGGCTAACTGAAACGAACTGTTGCTGGCTCTTCAAAACAAACAACTGAATTTACACTTCAAAGTTACAAAGTGGGAGTTTACACTTCTTAAAAAGAGAAACACACTCGGAATTTAAGAAATTTATTTGTCTATTACTGTACTGCTGCAAACAAGCTCATTTATCGATTGAAGGCACGTCGTGTGACCTCATGATCTTCCACCGTGGAGTGAACAGTCCTCTCGCATGGGGCCGTTGAGATCTTGCATAGCGTTGAGTGTAACCGTGCTGAACCTGTTAATTCCGTCTTCAGATGGTAGTTGTGAGATCCTGATTAACACAATTAGCAATATCATCAAACGACAAAACAGCATTCTCAACTGACAACAATCCTGCCGCTGTAGAAGTTCTCCTTCTGACACGAGAATGAACAGCTTTTCCTCGCAAACAACAACCAATTAAATGAGATTTCTGAGTGTCAAACCCACTGTGTACTTTTTCCTTATGCTACCTTTTTGTGTGGTTGAGCTGAAATGCTGAGTTGGACATACAAGCACGGAGTACACTTTATGGCCATTTGACATTTGTTGCATGCCGCCGTCTTGGTTTTGCATTCTGAATGCTTAGCTGTGTCACTATCTCCTATCCCCCTATCCCACAAGTGGGTCGTTTCGGACGGACACAAATATCTACTTGACGACTGTAACTTAATTTCGCTGTGACAGTTCCACAGAATAGTGAGCTGTCTCAAAATTATGACAGGATAGTACACTCAATTCGGCAGTGGAATGTACCAAACAACAAAGCGAAAAATACATTTTTATATAATTGTTATTTTATGAAGTAACTCTGATAAAAAGGGCCATTTCAAAATTTTAAAAACAATAACGGCCACCAATGGGGACAACAGTATTTCTTTCAAACATGTACAATGTCGACATTAAATCAGATACAGTTCTTTAATAGAGTACAACTTCTCAAAACAGCTTAAAAAATAACCACTGGGTCTAGTATTCCAAAAATGTTACCTTCTCACAGAGATTAATTATAATACAGAAAGGGACTTCAATATTCAGGGGCCTGAAACACACATAAGAAACGACTATAATTCATGTCTTAAAATGAAGTAAGCAACTAAATCGTTTATTCTCTTAAAAAATAAAGGAGGAACACTTCCTTTTGTGATGTGACCTGAAAACCAAATATGAAGCTAAAAGAGGTCTTAAATCAGGAATCCCACTCAATAAAATTGCAGTCGTAACTATGACTTAAATGAACAACGCTTTGCCAATACGAATAAATATCCTGCGTTAAAAGATTGAAATAACGTACAATACGATTTCAAAAACACCTACCGAGCGAGGTGGCGCTGTGGTTAGACACTGGACTCGCATTCGGGAGGACGACGGTTCAATCCCGCGTCCGGCCATCCTGATTTAGGTTTTCCGTGATTTCCCTAAATCGCTCCAGACAAATGCCGGGGTGGTTCCTTTGAAAGGGCACGGCCGACTTCCTTCCCTAATCCGATGAGACCGATGACCTCGCTGTCTGGTCTCCTTCCCCAAACAACCAACCAATCAAAAACACTTCGCGTGACACGAATCACAGGTTAAGCAAAATGCCTGTCTCTAAGGACAACAGATTAATAATCTTGACTAAGAGCAGAATTATAAAAATGTATTTGTTTGAAAACAATTTTAAAAAAGAAACATTTAGCAAGAACAAAGTTGCCTGCTCAAATATATTTTTTTAAATTCTACAGCAGGAGTATGTAAAACTTAACGGCACCCAGCCAAAACAAAATACTGAAAGATCTGTGAACCGTCTGACCACACAGAGTACCATTCACAACATAGTCTTCAACCCAGTGCTCTCAAACACCATTAGACTAGTAAACAAAATTAATCGGTGGCCTACGTTGACATCAAAGGCTGACAGTCATTCGCGTATCGAACCGTAAACCTCATCGTTTATTCGTTTCTGTACTCCCTTCTTTAGCTACGGTGAAAATCCACGAGCAATGGGGTGAAATCCAGCCAAATTACCAAGTGACACGAGCCGTACTCGTTGCGTCTATTGACCTTTAGAGAAAACTGACAGCACGTTCAACAAGACAGACATAACTCGTAATGTCGACCGAGAACTCGCTGGGTCAACAGGCATAGCACTTTCATGTTAATACTCAGTTTAAACTCTGAACACAACTCGAACTCCAGTTCACTTGCAACGGACTCTGCGAATATCTACTGCCACAGAAATTCCGCCCAAGCTAACACTACGCCAACCCCGCGGCATCAGTTCCATATGCGAGCCGCTCCCCCGATGTCCACAAAACTCACTCGCTGTTCCATTCGCTGGAGGTGACAAGACAATGAGCCGATTCGAGTACAGTGCTTTTAATGTCTCATCACTCGAGCCGGTGGCGCAGTGGTTAGCGCACTGGACTCGCATTCGGGAGGACGATGGTTCAAACCCGTGTCCGGCCATTCTGATTTAGGTTTTCTGTGATTTCCCAAAATCGCTTCATACAAATGTCGCGATGGTTCTTTTGTAAGGGCACGGCCGGCTTCCTTGCTTAGTCCGATGTTATCAATGACCTCGCTGTTTGGTCCTCTCCCACAAGTCAATCAAACATCAACCAACTCGACGCTGCTGCCGCCTAGTGGGACGGCGGGAAAGGCGTTGCCAAGAGAAGCGACCTCGATACTTTCAATATCCATAGCGGAATCATTCAAAAAGAAAACGTCTGGTTTCCTCTAACAAACGCGCCATTATCGACACGTGAAGCGCTATCTTCAGGCCTTTTGTGAATGATGCAGTAATCTGCAACGAAATGCTATCTGGTTTCAGAACATACACAGTAGTTTCAGTTGATCAGTAATTGGATACACAGCAACTTGAACGAATATTCAGTTAGCGAACTGGATACCGACTGCAAGCTACTGTGTATCTAATTAGTGACAAACGGACATTGACCTGTGACGGTGGTTGCCACTTTTTTTTTCTTTTGGTATGCTTCTGATACGGAAGCCACCCGTCCACTCTGTTTTTACGTAGCTTTCATCAAAGCAACTGTTCTGTCCAGGAGGAAAGCCTCGCTTTTGACTCCAGTTCGACCAGAAGGGCGGACATTCAGCACCTCCGCTTTCAGGAACTTCAGAGGGAAAGTCGCTCCGAGTTGTTGCAGCGCCGGGAATAACCAGCTGGTGGCCGTACTCGCCATATCTGAATCCCCATTGACTCCCTCTGAGTCTGCATTCAAATACCGCCGACGACAAAATGGAGCCGTCTCCGGACGAGCTTAATGTATCTCTCAATCTCTTTCTATGTCACTCTCTTTCTTCCCACAACATCTGTTGCGTCTCTTTCGTCTCTTGGTTGAAGCTAGCACAAATCCTGGTGATGGGCCGAATAATGATACACGTAAGTAGACACAGAAAACCCAAAACAATACGCAGATGGGCAGAGACAGCACATAAAACTGCCGCTCAGGGAAAAAAGTGGGTAAACCAGTTTGTTACGTATTACACAGTGTCCTTAAGGGAGTGTAAATTATGACTAGCGATATAATACGGCTGCCTTTTATATTCCACACAGAATTTGCACCTCAGTTTGCCTTTCCTTTAACGATAATATATCGTAGATTCATCAAAAGAAAAACATGTCATATCAGTGATTAGAAGAGAGCATAGGTCGTACCGCTTTCAGTAAGACAAGAATATGTGATCCACAAAACCTACTGTCCAATATCATTGAATCCATCTGTTATAGAATCTTAGGACATGTAAAATGTAATGAGGAGTCTCAAAACAGAATGACCTCCTGCTATAAACCTACCACTACTATTATAATTTAGTATGCTTTTACCTAAATAACAGAAACCCTGTCTCTATGTTGATACTTGTAACCCTCTTACTAAAATTTAGTTTAGTTTGCAAATAAAGCACACTATGAGAGGATAGTCCTGTTTATAGAAAAAGCTCATCGATACAGTTACCCTTTTTACACGATTTGACCGCGTGTTGTGTCTAGTGGAAAAGTAAATCCGACTCTAACATTCTGCGTGGTGTCTGTTTGTTCTAAGTCGTGTCTCCCTACCACTTTCGCGCAACGACGCTCTGAGCGTGTTTTTTAGGGAATTGACTAGTTTGAACCTGGGACCTGTTGCTGGTAAGGAGACGCCAGACCACACATGACATTTAGAGTTCAGAAGAGTTCAGTGAGACTAGCGATGATATAATCAAATACTTAATGTTTTCAGCGTCAGCTCCACTGCACTCCCTGTAAAAAGAATCTTAATACTAACTAAATTTAGTGCAAGGGTTTCAAGGCTTTCCTATCTTTAATTAGCTGGTAAAATAACGTCGAAAAAACAGTTAAGTTTACCACTGGAATTTTTATTCTACTCACAAGACATTGTTTATAAATTGCACTATTGATAAAAGGAAATATTTTAATGCAGGATGAAAAAAACCAACTGCGTTCAACAAAAATGTGAACGAATATTCCCTGAATGGGTTTCCAAGTTCTACAATGGATCGAAGGATGACCTATGCCATATCACATCTATAATCTAGGTTCAAGTTAAGTTTCATAAAAGAGAAAACTATAAAAATGGTCTACAGTGACTCTCAATTATCTTTAGTTATTTATTTAACTTGTCGTAAATTACAGTGGCTGATGTGGCTTCTTAATAATTATATAACAGAAAAATCATAACGTTTCAGATTTTAACTTCAAGTAGCAAATGTGAATACCGTGAGCTTTAATTGACGATCGACACTAGTATTACGCAAAAAGGGGATGTAACAGATGAAACTTCTGCAGTTCTGAGTGAAGCCTTATGCGCTCAAAAATTCGGCATCGCGTGCGTTCATTACCTTGTCGTTGGTTATGCAGCGTCAGAGGGCGGCGGGCGACGCAGCTCCATACAGCTCGCCGTCTCGGAAGCAACTCTCTCCTAACTTCTCCTTACTACAATTTACCGAAGTTGGTTTAAAAAAAAAAACTATCTGGCTGTGTTTTCATCTGACCAATCAGGGTCTCAATGTTAACCTTCAGCTCCACCTACAAAAATTCTGTCTATCAAATGAGAAACGTTATACTTTTCGTGGTGGGGCAATGTTTTTAAAGTTTGCAACGTAACAGAGACGCGAAAAAGTCTCACGCTAAAACTTGCAGCTAGTGTGGCCCTTTTAGTGTTATCGTAAGGTCTATACTGTTCTTCTGGAGGGCTCTATCTTTTAACATGGGCTGGGGGGTGGTCTTGGCGGTCGGCCGGATATGTGGGTTTCCGTCCCTTATCGTAAGGCCTTCTAGCTTAACACGGTTCTGCTCTCGGCTTCTCATTTCTCCCCTCGGAACTGCGTCTGTTTCACGGTGGGAAGGTATGACATGCATTTAGGCGTTCTTGTGTTAGTCTGTGGTATTCCATTTGCTCACTCGTTGATCATATTACTTTGGTTAATTTAATGTCAGGATTTATTCGGAGCTATGTGACATACTGCCGGATTTGCTATCATGTCAGGGTTTTCATGGAAGGTGTTGGATTTGCCTGACACCTTACAAGACTATTCAATTCTTTTTCTAAGATCTTACCCAGCGGTTAGAATGAAACACAGTATGAATAGTACTATATTGAAGCTAGAACAACTCAGTTCCAAGTTCATTTAGTGGTTTAAAATATGTACTTACGGTCGCCAGCCTATCCAGGCAATGAAACAGTGAAGTATTGGAAAAGCAGTAGTATGGATTTTGTCTACTTTCTTGTTACTGTTTAATTTGGTTCTTCAAGTAAATTACAATGAAATGAATATCCCTAGCTGCATACAGGCGTTGATGTAAGTCAACGGGGACAGTTGAAAATGTGTGCCCCAACTGGGACTCTAACCTGGGATCTCCTGCTTATATTACTCCACATAAACAATGTTGGAATATACCCTTATATATTACATTTTTTAAAGAGAAAAAGCCCAGGAGATAACTTCAAGGGAGCAAAAAATTTGGCCGGGGGGGGGGGGGGGGAGACTTTAGAAAAGCACTTTCCATAATCAACAAACTTAAATACTAAAATACTTAGATACTAAAGCACATAATTTTTATACCTAACATTTCACTTCAATAAAACCTCTTCCTTACTGGAATTATTTACTTTCAAGAGCTATTGCTCTTTGAACAAATTCTATATAGTCATTTAACAGATTCTAGTAACTTGGCTTCATTCTGATTGAATTTTACGTAAGTAAACTTTTACTATAACACTTTGCAACAGTTAAGAAAAATATTTTGTTATTTACACAAAAACAATTTAAATGGTTCCTCTTTATGTTAACTTGGCAGTTCATAAGTCTGTAAAACACGATACTCGGATTAATCAAACACCAGCAAGGAATCCTATGTAGGTGTATGATTAGGATGGAATAACAGGGTGAACCAGTTTCTTTAAAGTTCAAAACTGATTATTAAAACATATTTTAAATTAATGGTTCACGCTGTATAAAAGTAAAAATACAACAAAAATATTATCTGGTGGATGGAGGCTTTGGTGTGGCGAACAATTATGACGGCTACACTATCCACAGTACAGCCTGCAAGTATCTTGCTCTTGGCGTCGTTCAGTTTTACATACAGTAGCCCAACAACTCGCAGCTACTCCGTAAGCCGTTTGCAGTCTTCATCTGAGTCATTTTTGTGCAAATCTGTAGGCAAAGCTTCTCCTGCTCCACAAAGGTGTTGCCTCAATCACTGCTGCCTACAGACTGTGTGACTTACTTCCCGTGCTTGCTCTAGGTAGCGCGCCAATTCGCCCTTGCCACCTTTTCCACTCCTCAGAGCCACATTCGTTTCAAACAAAAGCACACTAGCTTTTACATAACACCCATTTCTTACGTTGTTCCTAAGCGTGACCATTTCTTAAATTGTCAAATTATCATCAACATGAACAATTTATATAAACAAATATTTTTAAATATAAAATGTCATCAGAAAATTATTTAACGTAATAAACAATTTACATAGTATTTTACATACACTACTCAAAGAATTTCAAATTTCAGTGTAGCACACTTTACTTTACATCTACAAAAAGTATAGTACCAAATGCGAAAATTTTGAAGCAAAAAAAAAATTATAAAAATTTAAATGAAACACAAACAAATAATATTATACTGCGTGGCAACCATCTTGAATTTCGCAAACATATATGATACGAAAGCCAACTTGCAGTTATTTCACATGGCGTCTTGAAAACTATGCGTATAGGGGATCAGATGGATTTCTTTATTTTAGAAAAAGACTTAACTCAGTAGTACTGCAGCACTAATTAGAGAAAGTACAGTCACAGCGGATATCACACTAAACTGGTGACGGAATTGAATACTTCTTGGTAGGGAGGACTGATACAATTTTCTCTGTATGTCATCAACAGATGTAGAAGTAACTTGCCCTGGGGAAGTGTGCTGGGAACCTGGACGCTCAAGTTGTATATTAATGATCCGGAAAACAACGTAAATAGGACTTCAGACCTTTCGTGAATGACGCAGTGATCTGAAATTAAATGCTGTGTGGTAAATGGTGCACAAATATTCAGTAAGATCTTGATAAAATTTGAAAGTGGTTCAAAGACTGATAACTTGCTCTAAATGTACAGAAATACCAGACTGTGTATTTGAGAAAATGCAAAAAATGTAATAGCCTGTGAGTATTATTTGTATGAGTCACAAGTGGAATCAGTCAGCTGCCTCTGATGTAATATTTTACGATGTATGAAATGGAATGATCACATAGGCTCAGTCTTTGGTAAACCATGTGGCAAATTGGAGTATGTTGATGGAATACTGGCAAAATGCTGACAGAAGATTAAATTGTTTAATATCACTTGAATAGGATCTCTCAATCTGTGATTTAATATTCTCTAGTGTAGCTGTCATCCGACAATCTGTGAGGGAGTTTCGAATATTTGTCGTCCTTTCTTCCACGTTCCATCACGAAAATTAAGATAAAGGAATGCTGGTTCCCTGAAAATGCCTCATTTTGTCTTGAGAAGTACGGAAAGCTAAACGTATGAATACTTGGTTACTATATATGCTATATTGTGATGTGTTCTAAAGCAATAAATGACAAATAGTATTTGATGGGCCAGCTAAATCAATCAACAAATTTCTTCATTTCTTGTACTTTCTGTTTACTTCATGTGTAATCGTGATATCACTGGCGCACTAGCGTGGTGTGATACTTACATGTTTCACCTGTCGATAAAACCAGTCGAGACACTGAGCGCTCATTCCCTGTTTATATCGACAAACATGTATCTGTGTGTGATTTTTCGAAATTTTTTTTAAATTGGCTTTCAAGACGTGTCCATACAGCCATCTCAAGTATGTAATCTCGATTATGACGATGCGATCGGATGGACAACACAGACAGTCGCCGAGAGGAAAATATCTTCGACTCAGCAGGGAATCGAACCCGAATTTGTTAATTTCCTTCTTACAATGCAATCATTTGTATTTTTTTAAACAATCATCAGTTTAATAATACTAAATCATATTTTATAACACTGCAATGCCTGCACGACCCATCCTAAAATATTATCCAGATGGGGCTAACAGGGTTTACTGAACGTTGGCAATAGAGGGCAGTACAAATAATCACAAATTTATTCGAGCCATGGGGAAGCGTCTCGAAAATGCCGAAAAACATGACCTGGCAGATGCCTGAAGACAGACGGTAGTTTTCCCACGAAAGGATATTTACAAAATGAAAGTTTCACTCTGCAGAGGAAAGAACGCAGATGTGAAACTTCCTGGCATATTAAAACTTTATGCTGGACCGGACATCGAACTGGGGACCTTGCCTTTTGGGAGAAAGTGGTCTACCCAGTTAGCTACCCAAGCTTTATCTCAATTAGTAGATGATTTGTTCACGAAATGCAATGGTCCCGAGTCCGAGTCTCGGACCGGCACACTGTTTTTATCTGGCAGGAAGTATCAATACTTACAAAGTTTCAAAAACCAAGATTAAGTGAGTAATATAGGAAACTACTGAAGCCGCTCGCGTGTTGCTCCGGTAGGGGCGCGGAGGGGACAATTAAATACACCACGTGCATGTATGGAGTTTTTGGGATGATTTTACAATAATTCTAGAATACCAGAGCGGAAGTCAAGACACCAATCCTCTTACAACTCAATTTGATTCATTCCTGGAATCGAAAAGAAAGCTATGTAGGAGGCGGGGAGTATTGTGTTGTCAGTAGATAAGCAGCAACAACGAAATAGGCCTTTCAGGAAAGCTCAGTCAGTGGCTTTGAACCACTTGCGTAACAAATCCATCAGCGACGTTTCAACCGTCTGAAACTGTCGACTGTCAGTGATGTGATTCCGAAGCGGAAATGCGAAGGAATAACAACACCTAAACCAAGACTATACATACCTCCTTTACCAACGGAGAAGAAATCAGCACTGCTGAGGGTGGTTGTACAAAAAATTGTATGATATCGGCAGAAGGAATCACTCTTGAATTCCAAAGTGCTTTCAGCAGTCCAGTTAACACAATGATTGCGCGTAGAGAGATACACCGAAGCGCCAAAGAAACTAGTATAGGCATTCGTATTCAAATACGGGGATATGTAAACAGGCAGAATACGGCGCTGCGGCCGACAACGCATACTGCTGTTACAGTGGCAGGTTATCAAGATTTAAGTGAGTTTGAACGTGGTGTTATAGACGGCGCACGAGAGATGGCACACAGCATCTCCGAAATAGCGATGAAGTGGGGATTTTCACATACGACCATTTCACGTGTGTACCGTGAATATCAGGAATCCGACAAAACATCAAATCTCCGACATCGCTGCCGCCGGTAAAAAATCCTGTAAGAACGGGACCAACGACGACTGAAGAGAATCGTTTAACGAGACAGAAGTGCAGCCCTTCTGCAAATTGCTGCAGATTTCAGTGCTGGGCCATCAACAAGTGTCAGCGTGCGAACCATTCAACGAAACATCATCGATATGGGCTTTCGGAGCCGAAGGACCACTCGTGTACACAAAGCTTTACACTTTACCTGGGCCCGTCAACATCGACCTTGGACTGTTAATGACTGGAAGCATCATGTCTTCTCGGACGAGTCTCGTTTCAAATTGTATCGTGCGGGGGGACGTGTGCGGGTATGGATACAACCTCATGAATTTATGAATCCTGCATGTTAGCAGCGGACTGTTCAAGCTAGTGGAGGCTGTATAATGGTATGGGACATGTGCAATTGGAGTGATATGGGACCCCTGATGCGTCTAGATGTGACTCTGACAGGCGAAACGTGCTTAAGCATCCTGTCTGATCAACTGCATCCACTCATGTCCACTGTGCATTTCGACGGACTTGCGCAATTCCAGCAGGACAATGCGACACCTCACACGTCCAGAACTGCTACAGAGTGGCTCCGGGAACACGCTTCTGAGTTTAAATACTTCCGCTGGCCACCAAAGCCCCCAGTCACGAACATTATTGAGCATATTTGGGATGCCTTGCAACGTTCTCTCCAGAAGAGATCTCCATCCCTCATATTCCTATGAATTTATGGACAGCCATGCAGATTCATGGTGTCAGTTCCCTCCAGCACTACTTCAGACATTAGTCGAGTCCATGCGACGTCGTGTTGCAGCACTTCTGCGTGCTCGCGGGGACCGTACACGATATTAGGCAGGTATACCAGTTTCTTTGGCTCTTCAGTGCATAAGAATGAGGTAAAAATGATCGAGCAGGCTCTCATGATTTACACATTTCTGTGTTCAGCGCAAAGCGAAGTTTAAGGTGGTGTTAAGAGCGATGCGCTGAATAGTGGATGCGAATTATTTGCAGTGATTAATCACGTTACACTTTGCGGCAGTGCGATGGAAGGGCTTGGGTTTGGGAAATGCGAGGACGGGGTTGTCTGCTGTCATGTGTTGTGGAAACAGTGGAGGAAATGGAGTTACTATTTGGCGTTGTTCTTCTTGTTTAGGATGTTGCCTCATTACTGCGCTTAAGAAAATGCTATAATCGGAATGATATGAACACGTTAACACATTACAGCCTAGTGTAATGTCTTCAGTACGGGAAAAGTTCGGAGTCGATAATTGTATGAGCATGAGAATACACCCTACCATAAAGCAGTATGTCTGAGGCAATGGTTTCTGGACAATAACAGTCCTGAAATGGACTCTCTTCCCAGAATCCCGACGTCAACCTAGTGAAACTAGTTCTGTGGACTTATTGGCACTAAAGATATGGCATCCAGTTAATTCTGGCCAGCTGCATACCCTTCTGTTCACTGCACATGTAAACGGTTGTGGATGGCAGGTTACGCTTGGTGGCTTAAGATGACACCGTTTGGTATCGCAACTGGTGGCATGGATTCAAATACACTCACTAGTTTTGTTCATTATTGAAGTACAACATCTGAGAAATCAGAGACGGAGCGACAATGACAGCGCGGCCCTCACCTGCTCTCCAGTGATTGTTGTATTACTGCGGGAGTGACGTCGTGGCCCGATTCCTGCCATTGCCATTTCGAAGATTATTATTGTTACTGCTAGCTCCGCCGCCTTCGTTCATTAAATCAACTGAGACCAGCGCAGAAAAGAAACACTCTAAGTTTGATTACGAGACTTGGACTCGCTTCTCTGTAATGTTGATCTGAAATTTACCTTGCAAAATACCTAATATATCTTTGTGGGATATTGGTTCGTCCGAGATGTGGGTTTTATTTACATACTTCTCAAAACATTTTCTTAAACTTCCTTGTTTGACGTTATAAGACTGTGGACTAAGTAGTTCTTTCGAAATCTCTCCTGTAATGAGCCGTGGTAAAATTTGCTGTTTTGAAGATCGCGTCGCAGCGCGTAGTGTAAAGCAGTCGACCTCCGTTTCTGGCGGTGGCGCCGCTGTGGCTATCACAGTGTTGGTGTCTCCCTCTGGTGAGAAAGGAGAAAGGTAGCCTGTTCACGTGCATTTAAGGGGTGCTATGAGCTCGCTAGGCGTCGAGTCTGGTCAGTTGATCAGCTGGGTCAGTGTGGGGCAGTCAGTGTCTGTCTGTCGTCCGGAGTGCTAGTATGTGTTAGGCCGCCAGTCTGCTCGAGTTTGCACCTGGGGGTGCTGCGCCAGGTCTTCGCCAGACATAGCAGTTTATTAGATTTAAGTGATTCGTGATGTGTTGTTTCAGTTATGTGTTAAATTCTACTTGTTTTCTTGGTCAGTCTCTCGTCCCCAACTTGCTCGTCTGTTTCCCGTCCGCATTTGTTAGGCAGTTAATGTCTGTCTGTCTGTCTGTCGGTCTGTTGTACTTTAATAGCCGCTTCTGTCATGTTTGCCAGATTCGGTGTTAACGAATTTATTGCTTGAATTGTAACGGCCGAATTCCTGAAATATGTTTTTATCTTGCCTATCATCTTGAGAGGCGGTATATGTGTAATGTAGAGCATGTTTGTATATTTTATGTAAGACTGCATTTCAGGGTTTTTTATTTAAATGTTCATTTTAGTATATAAAGTTGCCATCCTTCCACCGTAAGAGTTTCTTTAAAAACAAGTTGCACTTTCGGTGGCAAGTAATTTTTTTTAATGTGAGTGTTTTGTACCATTTCCATCCCTCCTACGGAGTGCATAGTTTATGTGTTTGTGAGAGTTGTTAAAAATTTTTTAGTTTAAATTAATCTGGTGTGTTGCAGATTTGCACCAGTGTAGTCTTTCAGAGGTTGTTGTGAGCAGTCGTGACTACGGCCGTGTTAAAAGGGAGCGACAAGGTTCTCAGCCCAAAAGCTCATACTGTCAAAAAAAAAAAAAAAGTTATTTCTGCCGCTGAATAAATTGTAACTTGATATTTAGAGGGTGCTTTCTGATTATAATTTTAAATCTGTGTTTTTTTTAAAAAAAAAGAAACTGTTTTTAGGACTAAAATTTCCATTTGTTGAAAAAAAAATTGTTTTCATCAGTTACCCACTGGCAACTACTTCCACGCTCAAGTAGTGTGATTAAATGTGTTAATATTCTTGATGAATCGCTAGTAAATAAAGTAAATTCTTTAAGAAAAGATTTTGCAAGTAAATCCACGATTCATAAGCATTTAGACGAATTGTGACAGTATTTAGCTGCTTTAGTTGGCCATAGGGTGTTTTGACCCTGCTCAAAACCTGTGATACATTGTATCTTTTTCTGGTCGCAGCATCATTTCGGCAACACACCTTTAAATGATTTAATAAAATAACAGAATGTAAATTTTTCTTTTCCGGTATGAACATCTGAAATTGCCTGTGTTTGGAGGGAAACTCTTGCAGCAAAATGAAAGAAAAGTGTTGGCTTTACCCAACTGTATTCTACTTTTGTGGCAACTGATCACTAAAACTATTTCATAACTGCTAAGGGGACTTTGATAAACATCCCAAGTAGCAGCTACCTGATCTGCCTGGGATGTGTCATTCCCAATCTGTTTCTTTAACTTTCCTACCTGATCATTAAGGTGAGTGTGAACATCCCCTTGCCATTTAGGCCAATCTTTTGTCAAAGATTTTCGCGTAAGTCCTAATTCAGCTTTAACCGCCTGCGCTCTGTTTGGAATACGCTTTGGTAATAGTTTGCTACACAGATTTCAGTAATTCTGATTGTAGTCTTTCTGTTATTTGTTCGTCCTTTTCCTTTTAAAATTCATCTAATTTTCTTTGAGGGTCAGTAGAGAGATGCTCTCCTTGTGTTACTACCTGTTGAAGGGTAGATTTAAACGTTTCTTGCAAATTATTACGGTTTTAATTCAATTTTTCTACTGATTCCGGAATAATTTAAGGTTCGTTTTCAAGTCTGAGTTCTCCTTAATTACGGTATCTGAATCAGCTAGCAACTCGTTGGTCACGTGACTAGCAACCTCGCTTTTTAGCTGCTCCGTCTGATTTTTGAGATGTTCATTAATTTGTGTGATCTCACTAGTCAAATACTCTGGATGTTGCTTCATACCTTCCTGTGTCTGATTCAGAGTGGTTATTTTACTAGCCATGGCCTCTACTTTTTGTAAAATTAATGCAATAGGATCTGATTTCATACTAACAGGTTTAGAAGTAATCTCATCTATAGAGAGTGCTGTAATTTTACTCGTCGCAGATATCATGTTATTTAAATTTTCAGTGGCGAATTTGCCCTCTGATATTCAACTAGACTCAGTCCTTGGATGTGAAGAAGCCGTCAGTCTCAACTGCTGTCCTCACCATACTAACATGCGATGCAGTTTGTTGAATCTGTTACCTATCATAATGCCGTATGTGTATAAAGACCTCGGAGATGGGATTTGTTCACAGTGCATTATCACATATAAAGAAACTTTCTTTCGTTTTAAAGCAATTGCAGATCAATCCGTCAAGTTACATGCATATTTATTCGTATTTCCGTCATCTTGTGTCTCTTCCACAAAACGTACAATAATTACATTATGATTACAAATTTTCAAATGAATGGTTTCTTATTTTAATCTAGAACCCTCAAATAAAAAAATTTATAGCTACAGAAAGCAGAACCCGGCGGAATGGGTGGTGTATTGTCTTACCTTTTTTTGCAGTCGTTGACAACGATATGTTCATAAGAACTCACTAACTTTGTCTTCTTGCGTTTTTATTTGGTGTACTGCTTTTGTATAAATTCCATTCATTTAGAGACAATGTTTTTCAACTTTCAGAAACTTCTAAGTATAATTTTTACTTAAACTGAAATAGCTGAGATGGTGAAACTTCGACGTTCTTACTTAAATTGGGTAATGCAATGCAACTGAACCTTCTAAACCTGCTGAGTGAAACTGACGTACTGTCGCTTTGCTTATCTTTATCGTTTGAACACTGACCTACAGAATTTTCCCTGACAAATATAACTCAAACTTATTGTCTTCATTAATGACCCACAATATACAAGGATAACGCAGTCTATTAATTAACACAAAACAATGGCCCTGAATTAGAAGAAATCCTAACAATGAGTCATACATTTCATAATTCACATACCCCACAGAAAATCTTCATGATATGACTACAGCAAATGCAGCAAGTATGCAGGCAGCTAAATAAAAAGATTCGAGCTACTGTAAGCATGTGGTTAGCAAAGGAAAGATTTTGCTGCAGAGCAAACTCTGTATTTCGCAAATTTTACCTCAATCATGGGACATCCAGTTCCATAAATTATATAATCGTCCGTGACATCCAGTTCCAGAAATTATACGATCGTCAATCGTCATTTTACAATCCATGTCCAACCAATATTCAATCTCCATGACGAACACACGTCCAGACCATCCACTCGCGCTAACACTTCCGACCTCCATCACTGCTAACTATTAACTTTTGTCAGTGATATTAATGCAGTCTAAAGCGCTGCCAACATATAAACAGGCTACTTACATATGAAACAGCCATACTTTGAAGTAAAATTACATATACTCTAAGGGTTCTACGAGTAGTCGCCAGTTTAACTCGCTCTATTTAGGATCGGGCGAGTTAAATTTACGTAAAGTCTATCTAGTGCAATTTTGTGAGACCCAAAATATTGTTTCGAAATAACAGGCATCGTATTTTCGCGAACGTTAAATAATGGAATCTTTCAAGTGCGCTAATTTGATTCGCGATAGGCAACCGGACTTTTTAATTGCATGATACCCAGGTTTTGAGCAATTCGTACAATTCGTCGTTATCTCTGTGAAAGTGTCACAATGGTGGCTTAGAAGATATTGCCCAAACCGGGTATTCGCCTTCATACAATACGACTCACATTCCAACTTAGGAACATGTCAGTAAGACGTTAAACACATTAGTAGTAATAACTAATAAGATGTGAGTCAATGCTTCAAATAAGTTATTAATGTCCCTTATATCAGCTTACAATGATACATACATCTTAACAGACCAAAACCAGGACGAAAATGATATACAGGGTGAGTCACCTAACGTTACCGCGGGATATATTTCGTAAACCACATCAAATACTGACGAATCGATTCCACAGACCGAACGTGAGGAGAGGGGCTAGTGTACTTGGTTAATACAAACCAAAAAAAATACGCACGGAAGTATGTTTTTTAACACAAACCTACGTTTTTTTAAAATGGAACCCCGTTAGTTTTGTTAGCACATCTGAACATATAAACAAATACGTAAACAGTGCCGTTTGTTGCATTGTAAAATGTTAATTACATCCGGAGATATTGTAACCTAAAGTTGACGCTTGAGTACCACTCCTCCGCTGTTCGATCGTGTGTATCGAAGAGCACCGAATTACGTAGGGATCCAAAGGGAACGGTGATGGACCTTAGGTACAGAAGAGACTGGAACAGCACATTACGTCCACACGCTAACACCTTTTTATTGGTCTTTTTCACTGACGCACATGTACATTTCCATGAGGGGTGAGGTACACGTACACACGTGGTTTCCGTTTTCAATTACGGAGTGGAATAGAGTGTGTCCCGACATGTCAGGCCAATAGATGTTCAATGTGGTGGCCATCATTTGCTGCAGACAATTGCAGTCTCTGGCGTAATGAATGTCGTACACGCCGCAGTACATCTGGTGTAATGTCGCCGCAGGCTGCCACAATACGTTGTTTCATATCCTCTGGGGTTGTAGGCACATCACGGTACACATTCTCCTTTAACGTACCCCACAGAAAGAAGTCCAGAGGTGTAAGATCAGGAGAACGGGCTGGCCAATTTATGCGTCCTCCACGTCCTATGAAACGCCCGTCGAACATCCTGTCAAGGGTCAGGCTAGTGTTAATTGCGGAATGTGCTGGTGCACCATCATGCTGATACCACATACGTCGACGCGTATCCAGTGGTAAATTTCCGAGCAACGTTGGCAGATCATTCTGTAGAAACGCGATGTATGTTGCAGCTGTTTGTTACAACACGCAACTGAACGTCGGAGGTTCCAAGCGTCAACTTTAGATTACAATATCTCCGGGTGTAATTAACAATTTACAATGCAACAAACGGCACTGATTACGTATTTGTTTATATGTTCAGATGTGCTAACAAAACTAACGTGGTTCCATTTAAAAAAACGTAGGTTTGTGTTAAAGCACATACTTCCGTGCATGTTTATATGGTTTGTATTAAACAATTACACTAGCTCCTCTTCTCACGTTCGATCTGTGGGATCGATTCGTCAGTATTTGATGTGGTTTACGAAATATATCCAGCGGTAACGTTAGGTGACTCACCCTGTATACACACCCAAAAACCTTTTCTGTCACCTCGGTTCCGAGAGTTCCGGAACCTGTACAGAAAGTTGGAATAGAGATCAACATAAACATCATTTCCTCCCTTTTCATTCCTCATGAAAGCCACACATTGCATGTTGTGCCACCGTACAGCGGTACTTTCAGAGGTGGTGTCCAAATTGCTGTAGACACCGGTATCTCTAATACGCAGTAGGACGTCCTGTTGCATTGATGCATGACTGTATTCGTCGTGCAATACCATCCACAAGTTCATAAAGGCACTGTTGGTCCAGGTTGTCCCACTCCTCAACGTCGATTCGGCGTAGATCCCTCAGAGTGGTTGGTGGGTCACGTCGTCCATAAACAGCCGTTATCAATCTATCCCAAGCATGTTCTATATGGTTCATGTCTGGAGAACGTGATGGCCACTGTAGTCGAGTGATGTCGTTATCTTGAAAGAATCATTCACAAAATGTGCACGAGGGGATCTCGAATTGTTGTCCATGAAGACGAATGCCTCGCCAGTATGCTGCTGATATGGTTGCACTGTCTGTCGGAGGATGGCATTCACGTACCATACAGCCGTTACGGCGCCTTCCATGACCACAAGCGGCGTACGTCAGCCCCCCATAATGCCACTCCAAAACAGCAGTGAACCTCCATCTTGCTGCACTCGCTGGACAGTGTATCCATGATGTTCAGCCTGACTGTGTTGCTCCAAACACGTCTCTGACGAATGTCTGGTTTAAGGCATATGCGACATTCGAGAGAGCATGATGCCAATCCTGAGCAGTCCATTCGGCATGTTGTTGGGATCATCTGTACCGCGCTGCATGGTGTCGTGGTTGCAAAGATGGACCTCGCCATGGATGTCGGGAGCGAAGTTGCCCATCATGCAGCCTACTGCGCACGGTTTGACTCGTAGCACGACGTCCTGCGGCTGCACGAAAAGCATTATTCAACACGGTGGCGTTGGGTCAGGGTTCCTCCGAGCCATAATCCGTAGGTAGCTGTCATCCACTGCATCTTTGGGCGGGTGTAGTGACTTCCGTGGACATCAAAGGGACTGTGTCTGTGATACCATATCCACAGTCAACGTCTATCTTCAGGAGTTCTGGGAATTGAGGTGATGAAACCTTTTCCTTGATGTGTGTATCTTGGACGCCCTACTGATCAGTTCCGCGCTGTAGATTACGAGGGATAGTCATGAAGCTGCGGTAGTAACCTCAAAAAATAATGGTATGTAATTAGTTTTCATTTGTTTGCACATACACGCCTGCAGTCATGATGCACATCGAAATCCCCGTGTCACAGCAACTACCAGGCCGCTAGATGATCCACTGCAAAACGACGCTAGAATATCGTACAGGAAGCTGTGTTAAGGCAATCCAGACGACTAAAGAAGCCACGTGGATTGGCCTGACTGTAGCAGCATTTCCACTGCTTCTGAAAACGAATTATCGTACGATAATTGATTACGTGGCCACAAATATGGACAGGGAAAAATGTGATGTAGCTGTAAAAGATCTCGGACTATCAGACAATCTCTGTCAAATAACAATGGTAAAATCAAGTAGCGAATTATTCCCTAAACAACAAGCCTAGAAACGACATATATCTGAAATCAGAATAAAAGTTTTTTTCATAAAAACTAGAAAAACGAAGCTTGGATGAAGTGTATGAGGAAACCACTGTGGATAGAAATTCTCTAAATTCTCCACATTGTTTAAATTGAACTTTGAAAAGGCATTTCCAAAAATATGCATGTCTGTATCAACATCTCACAAAAACATGTGGATAAGAACAGGTATTAAGAAGTCCTCCCAAACACTTAAACATTTCATTTCCATGAAAAGATTCGCAATGTTCCAGAATTCTTAAATTTCTATCATAGATACAAAAAGATCTACAGGAAGGTGCTGACTGCTGCAAAAAAGTAATTTAATTACAAAATAATATATAATACAGAGAATAAAAGCAAAGCAATCTGTTCAAATGGTTCAAATGGCTCTGAGCACTATGGGACTTAACATCTGTGGTCATCAGTCCCCTAGAACTTAGAACTACTTAAACCTAACTAACCTAAGGACATCACACACATCCATGCCCGAGGCAGGATTCGAACCTGCGACCGTAGCAGTCGCGAAAGCAATCTGTGATGTTACAAAAAGGAAAACGGGGAAACGCAAACAAACGCAGAATAACATACTACGAAGGGAGATGAATAAGATAATAAATGATCCACAACACTTAGCAAACTATGTAAACGAGCATTTTTCAGATATTGCAGAGAAGTTACAGCAAAAATTACCCCCAAACAAATGTAACCCCTGTAAATAATGTTGCACTAAATACAATGATGTTACTTCCAGCCACAGATAATGAAGTCAATAAAACAGTTCAAAAACTAAAAAATAAAAAGTCAATTAGATGAAGTACCAGTGTGTGTACTGAAACAATGCATAGGGATTATACAAGGCCACTTAACAAATATAATAAATGAATTCCTTCACATCAGGGACATTTCCAGACCAGTTAAAACAGGCAAGAGTTGTACCTTTGCTTAGGGAAGGTAATGCAGAAGACATAGAAAATTACCAGCCCATTTCCCTGCTATCACCATTCTCAAAAATAATAGAAGCAATTATGAAAGACAGAGTAATGAATTACCTGAATAAATACAATCATAATTTGGTTTCCGAAGCGGAAAAAATACGGAATCAGCCATAGTAGAATTCACAAAAGTTGTACTTGATGCTCTTGATAAAGATGAGTGTGTCACAGGCATATTTTTAAATCTTTTAAGGCGTTTAATCCAGTCGACCACAAGATTCTATTAAATAGATTAGAAACATAATAAGAGGGGTAGCTAACGACTGGTTTCGGTCATACCTAACAGATAAGGTACAAAGAGTGAGACAACATATACTTCAAATAGATCCAAACATTAAAGTAAAACACTTACCAGAACCAAAATACATTAATATATGGGTTCCACAAGGCAGCCTATTAGGACCAGTACTGTTCCTGATATACATCAATGACTTTCACAGTAGTGTTACTCATGGTGAAAAAATTCTATTCGCTGACGACAGCAATATAACAGTCACTGAGAAAACAAGAGAACTCCTTGCCGAGCAAGCAAATGAAACTCTCAAGGAAGTTTATGATTGGTGAATAAGCAATTAAGTGACATTGAACATAAAGAAAACTAATGCCATGAATTTCAGTTTGAAGAGGAAAAATGGGAATGTTAAATTAAATGTAGATGGCACCTCTATAGACTGCGTAAAAAATGCAAAATTTCTAGGCATGAATATTGATTCTCAGTTGAAGTGGCGTGAACAAAAAAAGGTACTTGCAAACAGAATATCACCAGCATGTTATGCCTTAGAATCATATCATCAGTGTGTAACATGCAGTGTCTTTTAGTTACATATTATTCACATGTACACTCAAATCTTTCCTATGACATTCTTTTTTGGGGAACAAATGCACAAAATATGAACACAGTTTTCAATCTGCAGAAAAGAGCCATAAGAATAATAACAATCATTGTAAAGATATGTTCAAAACAGTGGGGATTTTAACTGATCCATGTGAATACATTTACCAGTTAGTTGTATACATCAAAAATAACATTGGTAATTACTGCACAACTGCTCTGTCCATGACCATGCAACAAGAGATATACTCACATTTACCAAGAAAACATAAACATAAAACTCAAATCAGTATTTTATACCAAGGAATTAAACTGTACAATAAATTACCAAAAGAGATTAAAGAAATTGCAAAAATATACTTATTTAAAAAGGCAGTTAAAAAGTACCTGTTATGCAATACATTTCATACATTGAAGGATTACTTAGCTAAAACAGAGTAGGGGTTTGATAAAAAATGTTATATAAATAAATACTAATAATAATAATGATTATAAAATATCCAACATTCCACATAACACCTTCACTTTATGTTTTTTCCCATCTTTTTTCCTTTCTAGAAATACTTACCCCCAAGCTACGTACAGCACAATACTAACACCTCTTCCTCTTTCTGAGCTCAATATTTCATTCATTATGGAGGAATGCTGACTCAGTTTTTCAGGATATCAACTGGGAAGTTGCGGTACAGAAAATAGCCCAGAGATTACCAGTGTGTGTGTGTGTGTGTGTGTGTGTGTGTGTGTGTAGTGTGTGAAGTGTTATGAAACAATGTGTGTATAGTGTGTGCAGTAACTGATAGTGAGATATGACTGAACAGTGTGACATTATTTAATAAGTTACGTGTAGAAAAAGTAGTGTGTACTAGGAGTAAATCTAATGACTGTCTCTAACAAAAATTCTGTAAATATATGTGTATACGAATTAGCTTATTTTAAATTGAATTTGTAAATAGTTTGACATGTCCTATATCCTTGTAAAAAGAGATCTACGGATGAATAAAGTTACTACTACTACTACTACTACTACTACTACTACTAAATATTCTGTTTTATCAATGGGGTCCGTCGTTTTGCTGTGGCTTGTGTAGCAGCCTGATACAGTACTGCGACATGGGGCTTTCAGTGTGCATCAAGACTGTAGACCTGTACGTGCAAACAGTTAGCTACGTAAATGAAAATTAGTTACATACCTTCATTTTTTCGAGGTGACAGTTAAAATTTAATTACCACCTCTTCTACAGTTTAGATAGCTGCAAAATGACCAAGCAATGATTCATACTGATTTTCGTGTTCAATACGACTTCCTGTTTCTATTGTTGTAATGCTGTTAATTAGGTATAGATAGTGGAATAAGAATGAAATGTCGCACTACAGTGTGAGTGTGTGAGGGGGCGCGGTTCAGAGAGAGAGAGAGAGAGAGAGAGAGAGAGAGAGAGAGACAGAGACAGAGACAGAGAGAGTGAGAGACGAGCTATGACAGAAATGAGCACCAAAGCTTCCAGTAAATGTTAATACAGCACGCTAGCAAACCTTCGAGCCCATTGTCTTAGGGCAGATGTCAGTCACCGAGCTACATAAACTACGTAAGGGCAAACCAGAGCGGCAGTGCTGCCCGCGCAGTTAAATGGTGCAGAGCGCCGTGTTGTGCGCATCGCCGCAGGCGGATTGTATTCGCCGGCCTGGCGAGCTTTTGCACCCTCGGAGAGAAGACGCCTCCGCTTTTGCGGGCGACCTCACGCGGCCAAATACTGCCTGATGTTCACAGCCACCGGTTGTTCTGGCCGCTGTGAAGCACCTGCTTTGATTGTGCGGTGGCTAGTGCCTCGTAAAGTGGCGACGAGGATGCTCTCTGGGTAAATTAACGTTACGGCTGAAGCAGGTCTGCTCAGTTCCTGAGACTTCAGTAATAACAGTAGTGCGAACGTTTGCTGGATCGTCTTAACACTGCATGGAAGCCCCTCAAGTCGTGGTAGAAACATGAAAACCTGAGTGCCGTGTCGAACACACAATCTCCAGAAGCTATAATTGTATATGAATTTTGACCTCTCGAATACTGAGGAATAAATATCTCTCTCGTATTGGTAGCCTGGCAGACGCACGTTCCCAAAGCTCTCGTTAAGTGATTAATATTGAAATAAGACCTAATTTTGTTAATTCTTGTATTACATTTTATACTAGCGCATTTACACACATTAAAAAAATTTTTTTGGTCACCCCGGTTCCCAGAACTTATGAAGATAGACGTTGACTGTGGATATTCTGTCACAGACACAGTCCCTTTGACTGTTCAGAGATGTCATTAAACCCGCCCACAGATGTAAACAACCCTGCATGAGCAGCGCCTATTAGACGGAGGGGGTCCGACAGCCGATCGGTTCCAGTCACTCCACCAGGAAGGAGGTACACGACTCGTGTTGTCTGTAGTTCAACCATGACTAGACGGTCAGTACCGCGGTTCGATCGCGTCCGCGTTATTACATTGTGCCAGGAAGGGCTCTCAACAAGAGAAGTGTATAGCCATCTTCGAGTGAACCAGAGCGATATTGTTCGGACATGGAGGAGATACAGAGTGACAGGAACTGTCGATGGCATGTCTCGCTCAGGCCGCCCAAGTGCTACTACTGCAGTGGATGACCGCTACCTATGATTTATGGTTCGGAGGGACCCTGAGAGCAACGTCACCATGTTCAATAACACTTTCCGTGCAGCCACAGGACGTCGTGTTACGACTCAAATCGTGAGCAATAGGCTGCATGATGCGCAACTTCACTCCCGACGTCCATGGCGAGATCCATCTTTGCAACCACGACACCATGCAGCGAGGTACAGATTGGTCCAACAACATGCCGAATGGACGGCTCAGGATTGGCATCACGTTCTCTTCACCGATGAGTGTCGCATATGCCTTTAACCAAACAATCATCGGAGACGTGTTTGGAAGCAGCCCAGTCAGACTGAACGCCTTACACACAATGTTCAGTGAGTGCAACATGGTGGAGGTTCCCTGCTGGTTTTTATGGGTGGCATTATGAGGGGCCGACCTACGTCAGTCGTGGTCATGGAAGGCGCAGTAACGGCTGTATGATACGTGAATGCCATCCTCTGACCGATAGTGCAACTACATCGATAGCATATTGGCGAAGAATTCGTCGTCATGGACGACCATTCGCGATCCCCTCGTGCACATTTTGTGAATGATTCCTTCAGGATAACGGCATCGGTCGACTAGAGTGGCCAGCAAGTTCTCCAGACATTAACCGTTTCGAACATGCCTGGGATAGATTGAAAAGGGCTGTTTATACACGACGTGACCCTCCACTGAGGGATCTACGCCGAATCGCCGTTGAGGAGTGGGACAATCTGGACCAACTGTGCCTTTATAAACTTGTGGATAGTATGGCATGACGAATACAGGTATGCATCAGTGCAAGAGGACGTGCTAATGGGTATTAGAGGTACCGGTGTGTACATCAATCTGGACCACCACCTCTGAAGGTATCGCTGTATGATGGTACAACATCCAATGTGAAGTTTTAGGGAGCAATAAAAAGGGAAGAAATGATCTCTATTCTAATTTTCTGTACAGGTTCTGGAACTCATGGAACTTTTTTTGATGTGTGTATTGAACTAACAGCATTGTCTGTCTCAGGTATTTTAAATGTTTAGGGCACTGTTGATTCTAACTATTTTGTTAAAGTTATCACATTTAATTGTTATTAAATATTCAGTGCATCGTTTACACCAGGATATATCAAAGATGGATATACGTAAACAGTATTAGTTTGGAGATAGTTAAATATCTCGAAAACCATGCGTCGTACAAAAAAATGTTCTAGTTTTAAAGTTAATAGTAATGGGGACATCTGTGCTATAACTGGCCACCTCCTGGATTTTGTGTTCTCAATTGGGAACGCCTCATTTTTACTGCGTATTCGGATTCTATGTTAAACAATACGGTTTAATCAAACCATTGTTTTCCTTTCTTGGCAGACGTCGCTATGATCGAAAAATATAAAATGTGCCCGTTTTTGCAATTGGGAACAAACACATTTGGTTCTGAATTTCATTTCCGGTTGTAAATGTAAACGTTTGTGTTCTAACTTTTGATATTTATGTTGGAAATTTTCTTTAGTGTTGAAATTAGATTGCACAGGACAATAATATGGTTAGCCGTTTCAATATCTGGTTACAAACTGCATTTAGCGTGATCCAGAAACAAAGACGTAGATGCAATAGCTTCCTGTTCTCATACTTTCCTATCACTATTGGAGTGCTTGACTTCGATGAGTGTCCTTGCGTCTCAGCACTGGAGTGCATCATTTCAGTGAATACCCTTCGCAGGGGCGGCTGCCGCTATCACTTCATGGACATTTTACCTTATTACAATGGTTGTGGTTTGTACTCCACGTACTGGCCAGTGCGAGAGTTACGGCAGTTCGATGGAACGACGCACTAAAATTAGTCACCCTGGCGACGGGGTTCGAGAGCGGCCACGGAAATCTAGCATTCTGAGGATTTGGGGACTCATCACAATCAACCCCGTAGAGCTTAAAAAACTGCAGCTTATTTGCCAGTAATGTCAGTGTGTAGCCATATTACACTACTGGCCATTAAAATTGCTACACCAAGAAGAAATGCAGATGATAAACGGGTATTCATTGGACAAATATATTATACTAGAACTGATATGTGATTACATTTTCACGCAGTCTGGGTGGATAGATCCTGAGAAATCAGTACGCAGAACAACCACCTCTGGCCGTAGTAACGGCATTGATACGACTGGGCATTGAGTCAAACAGAGCTTGGATGGCGTGTACAGGTACAGCTGCCCATGCAACTTCAACACGATACCACAGTTCATCAAGAGTAGTGACTGGCATATTGTGACGAGCCAGTTGCTCGGCCACAATTGACCGGACGTTTTCAATTGGTGAGAGATCTGGAGAATGTGCTGGTCAGGGCAGCAGTCGAACATTTTCTGTATCCACAAAGGCCCGTACAGGACCTGCAACATGCGGTCGTGCATTATCCTGCTGAAATGTAGGGTTTCGCAGGGATCGAATGAACGTTAGAGCCACGGGTCGTAACACATCTGAAATGTAACGTCCGCTGTTCAAAGTGCCGTCAGTGCGAACAAGAGGTGACCGAGACGTGGAACCAATGGTACCCCATACTATCACGCCGGGTGATACGCCAGTATGGCGATGACGAATACACGCTTCCAACGTGCGTTCACCGCGATGTCGCCAAACACGGATGCGACCATCATGATGCTGTAAACAGAACCTGGATTCAACCGAAAAAATGACGTTTTGCCATTCGTGCACCCAGGTTCGTCGTTGAGTACACCATCGCAGGCGCTCCTGTCTGTGATGCAGCGTCAAGGGTAACCGCAGCCATGGTCTCTGAGCTGATAGTCCATGCTGCTGCAAACGTCGTCGAACTGTTCGTGCAGATGGTTATTGTCTTGCAAACGTCCCCATCTGTTGACTCAGGGATCGAGACGTGGCTGCACGATCCATTATAGCCATGCGGATAAGATGCCTGTCATATCGACTGCTAGTGATACGAGGCCGTTGGGATCCAGCACGGCGTTCCGTGTTACCCTCCGCAACCTACCGATTCCATATTCTGCTAACAGTCATTGGATCTCGACCAACGCGAGCAGCAATGTCGCGATACGATAAACCGCAATCGGGATAGGCTACAATCCGACCTCTATGAAAGTCAGAAACGTGATGCTACGCATTTCTCCTCCTTACACGAGGCATTACAACAACGTTGCACTAGGCAACGCCGGTCAAGTGCTGTTTGTGTATGAGAAATCGGTTTTGAAACTTTCCTCATGTTAGCACGTTTTAGGTGTCGCCACCGGTGCCAATTATGTGTGAATGCTCTGAAAATCTAATCATTTGCATTTCACAGCATTTTCTTCCTGTCGGTTAAATTTCGCGTCTGTAGCACCTCGTCTTCGTGGTGTAGCAATTTTCACATTTGCAATATGCAAGTAAAGTTTTAAAGTAAGTAACAAGCGTTAGAAGACAAAGGTTTACATTTATATCGTAAATGATATGTAAATTCAAATGCGGCGATTCTTGAATGTGAAAACAGACACTTTGGTATTTGCCGATTACAGCGCCATCTACCACGAATGAGAAATAATTGTTTCAGTGTTCTGTGCGTATTTTTTGTTGGAGAATCAGAATGTGTGACAAGAATGGGGGTCCCCATTTGAAAATACACAATTTAGCCCACCCATGCAGGAGGGATGGTTAGGGGGTGGTCAGTTGTAGCACAGACACATTTCCGCTTTACTAATATCACCTTTTCATCTGCAACTTTTTTTTCGTATGGTGCATCGCTTTCGAGAGATTTGGTTGTCTCAAGTTAAAACAAACACCCTGTATATATACCAGGTCGTTCAGCTGCCTCTGCCTGTGGGTTTCATGCAACCTGCAATACCTTCAAAAACCACGCACTTACAAACTATTAGAGCTCCAGAGAAAATGAATAGGATCTTTTGTAAAAAAATTATGTACTTATTGTTTTTAGTGGGATACGTTTCTGCTGGTGGCCACAATATCTGAGTTTTTCGAGGGAAAAAAAGAGTCTGAAGGTCACTTACGTATGTTTTTCTTGAATAATTCGACAACTAAAGCCCTTGGCGAAAACGTATCTAGCACAGAATTTAACTACAGTAAATTTCCTACAAAAACGTGCTGTTCATTTTTGTATAACTAGAAGTTCGCGTGCAGCGAGCGAGAAAGTATGAAAATCTCGTGTGTGGTATTTGAAGGCATTGTGGGTTGCGTAAAACCCATAGCCGAGTCACTGTGTATACACAGGGTGCCCAGAAACAGTTTGAAAAGCTTGTAAGGGTGTTGCGGGGTAGGTTGTGCTGAGAAGTGGTAGTCCAGAAAAAAATTTCATAGGTTGCGCAGTTTCAGAATTTAATTAGTAATGAAGGTTCAAAATGGAAATGAGCGTTTGGCATCATTGGCAGGGAGGCCCCTAAGAGGGCAGGTCCGGCCGCCTTGGTGCAGGTCTTATTACATTCGACGCCACATTGGACGACTTGCGCACCGGATGGAGATGATGAAGACAACACAACACCCAGTCCCTAAGCGGAAAAAAATCACAAACCCAGTCCCTAAGCGGAAAAAAATCACAAACCGAGCCGGGAATCGAACCCGGACCCGTAGGACGGCAATCCGTCACGCTGACCACTCAGCTATCTTTTTTTTTTTTTTAATTCGTTTTGTTCGCTTTCTTTCGTTGCAGCTGGTCGGGGCGGACGTCGTAAGACACCCGTTTAAGTTCGTCGTTGATCGATTAACTCAGTTTTTTTATTACAGAGAGCAGCTAACCCTCTGACCGAACACGCTGAGCTACCGCGCCGACATCAGCTATCGGGGCGGACAGTAATGAAGGTAGTCAGTCAGACAGGAACAAATTCAAGTGGTCGGCAATAGACGTTGTCGCCAAACATGCGCTTCGCTTGGCTTCCTAGAACCAAACAACAGAGCAATACAAAAATTGTACATGGGATGGTGGTGAGGATCGAACCTCACCCAAAGGCTCAGCAATTTCACGTGCTATCATCAATGCTATGAGAACAACTGACACTAATTGCATCAGGCATGTACGAAGGAACATTGCATCGTACTTCTTAATAAAACAGACACTATTTCGTATTTCTTTGCCATTACCAGCCTCTCGGCTCTCAATAAACATGTCTTTCCTGGATAGCAATATACTGTAGCTAACATAAATGTGCAAGTTATGACACGTGTACGATAACATATTGACATGACTGGTGCACAGATATCTGAAGCAGATAAGCTGACCGCTAGCGTAAAGTGAGAAATACGGGTTCGCGCACCGGTTAGGCACAAATTTTCATTGTAGTCATGCCTATATGCAGTTGATGGTGGTTCATATTCGCAGTTGCGAATACATTTCCTAGACTGTAATTTAGTTTCTGCAGTGTAATGTAATTTTCTTATTTTATTTTGTTATATGTCCACCTTATATATATATATATATATACGAGGGTCACTCCAAAAGAAATGCACACTATTTTTGTAAAAATACAGTTTTCATTATGCATCTGTGAAAGTTTTACAGTGTGTAGATACATCCTTCCCGCTTGTTTTCAAACTTATTTCAACCTGTTCCCGTGAGAGGCGCCGTCACAGCAAGTCTTCAAGATGGCTGTTACACTTGACGTTCGTCAGAAGCAACGTGCTGTCATAGAGTTCCTGTGCTGTGAAAACGAGACAGTGGGAAACATCCACAAGAGGTTCAAGAAGGTGAACGGAGATGCTGCTGTCGATCGCAGTACAGTTAGTCGGTGGGCAAGCAGGTCACGTGATGAAAGCGGGCACGGAAATATTGACGATTGTCCTCGCAGCGGCAGGCCTCGTACTGCACACACTCCAGACAATGTGCAGAGAGTTAACGAATTGGTGACTGCTGACAGACGCATCACAGTGAACGAATTGGGATAGGGGAAGGAAGTGTTTGCAGAATACTGTAAGTGTTAGCGTTAAAAAAGGACTGTGCCAGGTGGGTTCCCAGGATGTTGACAGTGGCTCACAAAGAAACAAGAAAAACACCAAAAAACACTGAAACACCCGCCTTACAGTCCTGACCTGGCTCCATGTGACTATTATCTCTTTGGGAAACTCAAAGACTCTCTTCGTGGAACAACGTTTGAAGATGATGATTCCCTCGTGCACGCTGCCAAACCGTGGCTCCAACAGGTTGGTCCAGAATTTTACCGTGCGGGTATACAGGCGCTGGTTCCAAGATGGCGTAAGGCAGTTGAAAGGGGTGAAAATTATGTGTAGAAATGAAAATATTGTTCCTAAAGGACACATCTACACACTGTAAAACTTTCAGACATGTAGAATAAAAGATAGATTTAAAAAAAAATAGCGTGCATTTCTTTTGGAGTGACCCTCGTATATATATTGCAAAGGAGCATCCAGGAGGAACTCTCGCGCCACATATTTCACTAACTACGTTGGCAGAAGAGACTCGGAGATACCTCAGCCGTGCGTGGCTCGCGCTCATGCCATCTCTTATTTTTCGTCCTGTTTTTTTCGTGTTACCACCTCGTTATGTTAGTTTCAATTTCTGTTGTCACTGAGTTGCTGCTTTGTCTGGCCGTCAGCGGCGGCAGCAGCGCCTATCGATGTAGTCCTCACGTGTTATCTTTGCTGCACTGCTATTACTTCCCGGTTGTCGTCTGTCGTGGAGTCAGTTGGAATGTGCCAGGAGAGCAGTTCGGCCCTGCCAGTCGTGGAGTTGGAACGTGGCACTAGTTCAGTCGCGTTGGGGCAGCGGTGAGGCCTGGATGTCCATGGCTCGCCCGACCGTTGCCGCCACGTGTCACTTGAGCCGATGACGGTCTTCGAGGATCGTCGCTCGGTCGTCCTACTGGACGACGTGAATTGGCTCGCCGATCGCTTATGGGTTCGCTGTGTGTGTGTATCGACTCCCGATTTGTCTTCGTGATTGCACAGCCACTGCTGAGAGTCGTTCAAGTCTTCGTGAAAGTGTTTGTCAAACTGTGTGTGTAGCTGGTGTCGTTTCCACTGACAACTTGTTTTAAATGTTGTCGGCGTACTGGCAGTGGTCGGTCGGTTGGAGCGGATCAGCAAGTACTCCTGGGAGCAACAGCGATTTAGCCGCCGTGTGGTGGAATTAACTATATTTGTCGGTTTGAAATTCAAGTGCACCAGTGGAGTTTCCTGCCTTGTGGCCGTTAGTGTTGCTGTTACCTGCCCTGATCGCTGACGTTAATTCAGGCAGTCTCCTTTCATCACCTGTTGTCGCTGTCCAACATGGAGTGTAGTTTTTGACAGCTTAATGTATTTTTGGTTGTGGGTGGCTATGTCTGTAACTTTTTGGCTTTGGAGTTCTCGTATACTGGTCGGTGGTTAGCAATTCGTCTTGTCGGTGGGTCCCTGACTGTCTGGCCGGCCGTGGTGGCCAAGCGGTTACCGGCGCTACAGTCTGGAACCGCGCGACCGCTACGGTCGCAGGTTCGAATCCTGCCTCGGGCATGGATGTTTGTGATGTCCTTAGGTTTAAGTAGTTCTAAGTTCTAGGGGACTGATGACCTTAGAAGTTAAGTCCCATAGTGCTCAGAGCCATTTGAGCCTGACTGTCTCTTGGTTGTGTTGTCGGTGGATCGAGTGTAGTTGGGCTGACTTCTTGTCTCACCTAAGCGAACGTTAAGATTTCAAGGGCAACCGGAGCTCCCTGGAAACTTCTGAGCGCCGTTGCCTATACTGCCTTTTTATTAGCGTTTAAATGTTTATTTTAATGGCTCATAACCGATGGTTGGAATTTGTGTGCTTGTATTTGTGTTTCTAAAACAAAGGCCTTCAGCCGTTGGGCAAGTCTTACGTTGTCGGAAGATAAAGCTTGGGCCTTCTGCCTGTTGAAAATTTATTTTATTGTTTTTAAAAGCTTCGGCCTTCAGCCGCTTTAAGTGTTAAGGTTCTTACTTATCAAGTATTACATTCCTTCAAGATAAAGCTGTGGGCCTCCTGCTTGTTTAAAATTTATCGTAGTTGTATTGTTCTCAAAATGATGGGCCTTCAGCCGCTTTAAAAATTTGGATTCTTACTTATCAAGTCTTACATCACTTGGGCTTTAATACTATTTAAGGTTAAAAGCTTTGGGACTTCTGCCTTCGAAAATTGGTTGTAGGTTTTTTTAAACAAAGGCCTTCAGCCTTTTGAAGTAAGGTTTCTTATAGGTAATAAAGCTTGGGCCTTCTGCCAATTGAAAGGTTATTGTAATTATGTTGTTTTAAATTTATGGGCCTTCAGCCCCTTTTAAAAACTTAATCTATCTGACTAGTCAAGTCTTACATCGCTTGGCCTTAAATACTATTTAAGGTTAAAGCCTTCTGGCTAAAAAAATAGTAATTATAGCAGTTGTATTTAATTCATGGGCCTCTAGCCGTTTTAGAATCAAGATGTTTTCTGCCGATAGTCAAGCTTAGAAGTTGCGCTGTAATATTTGGACAACTAAATAAAGTGTTGTGTTTGGAGTGTAGCTGACAGCCGCTCATTCTGGTCCCCTTCCACGATTTCTACTACTTGCCCTGTCCTGCGGGTTCAGCAGGGTGTTTCAGTACCGAATGACTGCTGTCCCCTAAAATAACGATTTACAATAATCTGGAGGACCAGACGACTGGCCGAGCATGAGCTGCTGGAGGGGACAAACTGTTATTGTGGCCGGCAGGCAGGTCTGGCAGTAGGTAGGCAAAGTGAACAATGGACACACAGGCGTGGCTAAAGCGACTGCAGAAAACTCAATGGCGACAATGTCAATAAAAGATAAGATTGAAAAAGCGGCACACGTGTGAAACCTGGTAGTCAAGGAAGGCAGGATTCGGTCACAGAGCACTGTGGCCGAACGGTTCTAGGCGCTTCAGTCCAGAGCCGCGCTGTTGCTACGGTCACATGTTCGAATCCTGCCTCGGGCATGGGTGTGTGTGATGTCCTTAGGTTAGTTAGGTTTAAGTGATTCTAAGTCTAGGGAACTGACGACCTCAAATGTTTAGTCCCATAGCGCTTAGAGCCATTTGAACCATTCGATTACGATTGTGGACTGGGCTGTAATCAGTCACTGTTGGTTCCCTTTTGCAATTACACACATTTATTATAAACGATAATTCCAGACTCAGCAATAAAGAAAGATATCACACATTATTAACGAAGGAATAAACTAATGTGTTATTAATAGTGCATTCAGTGCGTTATAATTTACCAAATGAGCGTAAAATACGGACACATGAAATAATGTTTTAAAAACAAGCCAATGTGATCCCAGTTAGAATTTTTAGGGCAAGTAACCACAGTTACGGCTGAAGGCCTTTAACGCCAAGAACGGCAATTATAAAGAAATTTAACAAACATACTGTAAAACAGTCAATGCAATAGCAGAGGTTATATTAAAAAGACAGGCAACTGATCACCAAACAGGTGAGGCACAATGATGGTAAACTTGGTGGCACAACCATTTAACATGCTGTAACGAGAAGAATGGCAATTATACAAAAAATTTAAAAAAACATACAGTAAAACAGCAAATACAGAAGCAAAGGTTAATTTAAAAGGTCAAGCAACCGATCACCAAAGAGGTGAGACAAAATGATGCTAAACTTGGTAGCACAATCATCTAAGCCTGCTGTAACGCCAAGAATGACAATTATACAAAAAAATTAGAAACACACAATAAAACAGCAAATACAATAATAAAACACAAGGGCCAGTCACAGATGGTGCATCAGGAATAGACCTCTGAGTGTGTCCGGTTACAAGACTTTCGTGAGCGATGAGATAGGCAGCCAAGAGTTGCATTCAATTCACAAGATGGTAACTCAGACTAGTGGCAGTCTAACGAATTACTACCGATAATCTTGCTGAGGCTACCTGACGTCCAAAAAACCAAATGTATAGATGTAAAAGTATCCCAAATCTCGAAATGGCGGTCTGGACTCTACTGTGCTTAGAGTGTCCGGAACGAGAAAGGAATCACCACCACCAGAGTAGAAGAATCGCCGACCCTCGTACAATTAAGAAAGCTGTCAAAACTATATGCCTCACCGGACAGCAGCGGCAAGGTGAGGAATTGTACACTGCCGTTACATACACTAACCCCAGGGCAGGTAACTGGGGCGTTAGTGGCCACAAGGCAGGAGAAATACTGCTGGTTGAACTTAAAAAATAATAACAAACTGAACGCAATAAATAGTAATTAGAAGTCCAGGAAGGCTAATCAGATCCGCCTTCCCCAAGCACTCCACTCGCTGCTCTTCACCGCGGCAACACTACTAGCAGCAAAAGGAAACCAAGTCACTGGAGAATCGCAAGATCTCACAATGGTGGAGGTTTCTCCACTTGAATCCAAATGCACTCAGCTTAAAGCTTGCCGGATCCGGTTTACCACGAGGTCGTGCACGCTCACCACCACAGGCCTTCTATCCAGCAGTCGACGCGCGCCGCCAGCAGTCCCGGTGCGTTCTCGCACTGCTGAGACCTCGCTCTTCCTGAGTCCCCAACCGAACTGCACACTGACACGACCCGGAAGAACAACCACGTCGCCTCAAAGATAGTGCCACAGTTACTACATATCGATAACCGCCGCTGCTGCCACTAGCAGACAGGAAACACTTGCAAAACCAAGTGGCGCCAGTCAACACAAGAAGAAGGCAAACAACCGCAACCATGTCAACTAAACGATACGGTCTGGCCTCCAACAGAGGACGGAAACCTACAAACAGCACCAATGCGAGCCGCAGCACGGCTCAACGTGTACTGTACAGACATGACACAAAAAAAACAAATACACCATAAAAACCACAACAGTGGAACAAGTGCGTTTCATGAGTCTGTTATAAGTATTAAGAAATGTAAAACTGTTGTAATTCTGAATGTTACATTGCAAATTAGGAATTAATAACAATTAGACCACTGGAGTGATCATGTCATGTAAGGTATCAAATGGAAGTAGACTACGTCACAAAACTTCTGAATAGGCTAAATGTCAAATCATGAATGTATATCAGACATAAAGACGATTTTATAAAATTCAGATACACACAAGTGTCACAGTCCTAAATCAATCACAAGCTGCACGTAGTATGAAGGCAGCATGAGTTATCTAGTTCCTGGCCTATTCATCCCCAGTAATGACTACCTAGAGTTAGCTATTAGATATATTTTAAATGATTATGCACGTAAACGGCCGTTAATGAAAATCGTTTCACATGATCCAAACAGCCTCATTTTGCAGTCTTATTAAACTGCCATGGAAATGTGAATAATAAAAACTAAGACATTTGCATTAAGTAACACGTATGCAGAGAGCAGAAGGATGCACTTTCTCCAAGCTGGCAATATGTATTTTTTTATTTTAACGTAACTATTTCACATCGTAACAACGAAGGTAAGCACTCTAAGAACTTTAAAAAGAATTCTCTGTATTGTTTTTGTAATTATAGATCGCAAAGTGGTCGTAATAATTGTGCTTTTTTGTGATATATAAAGAGGAAAGTGCCTTAATTTTGAGTGGTGGACATTGTTTCAGTGTTTAACATATATTCAGTAGTGTGTGACAACACATATAGTATTTATAATCCAGCGACGAAGAACACATGGTCTTAGGTCTTCAGTGTGTCGTTTTCAGTCCTTCGTCTGGGATGATTTCGTCTTTAGCAAGAGGTTTAGTGTCGACACGTGTACCTGGGGATGGTTAAGAACGTGGGCAGCGAAGCAGTCACACTAGTAAAATACTTTAACTTTCTTTGGGTGCCGCTCGTTGGCCAGAATAATTTTGGTGAGCGGACGCTCATATTTTAACTTTTAGAAAAAAAAACGGCATTTTGTTTAAGGAGACTGTGATTGTTTTCTAATCATTTTTGTTTATTTGTTGACAAATCACTTTTTGTGAAACACTCATAGTCAGCCTGGACCACATTGGCGATATTCTGATCATAAGACGGGCATTTAGTAAACAAATATTCATGCGCTGGGTGTCAATATGTTTCATACTGCTACTTCATTAAGAACCACTTAACTTTGTAATTATAAAGCTCTACGCTTTTGTGCCACTCTGGTTTATCATACTGCAATTCTGAACAGCTATACTGATACCTTTTACCCATCCAACGATACTTCGCTTGTTAAAATAGTGTAATTATTTATTAAGTTATTAATTTTACAAGTGGTGGCACACTTTCCTATCTTTAATTTCGAGTATCTGCTAATGGAAGTATCGTATCGAGAAGCCGTTATCACCAGGAATTTTCTTTCTGCATCTCAATAAAGCAGTGCACTTGCTTCTAGCATACCGTATCGGTATCGTACGTTGGCATTGTTTCTCGTATTCCAGCATATTATCGGTATTTAGGTCGAAAGCCATTATTCATGCTGGCGCCCACCGGATTTTCCGCTAGGTCACTATTGCTGTGCTACTGAACACCTGCTCTCAACAGTCGCCGCCGCTTGCGTTTCAGTTGCGGTCCTAGTGCATGTTTCCAGCACGCTAAAATTCTCCAGCATGTCGAGCCGGGGCCTCTGGTAGAACGCACCTGCGATCCGTCAAACATAACTCTCAGCATACCACGCTACTGCAAATGTTAGCGGTACAACTGTTTGTGTTGATAGCATTGTAGGGAATGCTGAAATACATAAACAAGACCGTGTCAGATTCTGCTGCTGGTGATTAAGGACCTACAGAAACTAAAAATCTTGATCATCAGTCTGCTGTTCACCTCTGAGACTTAACAGCCCATTTTCCACAAGTTTCGAAGCTAATTTGGATCGCTTGATTAGCTATAATGTCATTAGGCAAGACCCACATACTTAATTTCACTTTTCTACAACTTCATGCCAAAGTATTCGCTAGTAGTACGTCCTCCCATTATTGGGAACGTATATAGACGATTAGTTTGGTTGCAATTAGCACCATTCGTTTACAGACAATTGGATAACAAAAAAAAAAAACATTAAATATACAGTATTTTAAAATGTTAGAAACCTGCACAACTCTGTTTCTCGTAATATCGACCAGCTGTACTATTTTTAACATAACATTTAATTACTTCGCATTTACTGTAATTCACAATACGAAAATAAACTGAGAATGTAAACAAAGTTTTCATTTACGCCACTGGAATATATAATGAAATTATGTCTACACTAAAAAATAATGTAGTCATATCTGAAGTACGAAACGTGGCAGCAATGCTTGGGATAATGTAGTTTCAGGTATATTAACAAAAATGTAATCAGCATTGTTTGTTTGAATCATTTCAGAAATTTTTCCATGAAAATGACAGTAATGTACTTGAATCTTGTATCCTGTTTCATGTGTTTCAGTTGTAAAATTTGGAAATTTGTGGTGACTTCCTATGGAACTTAATTGCTGAGGTCATCGGTCCCTAGGCTTACACGCTACTTCATCTAACTTAAACTGACTTACGCTAAGTACAGCATACGCACCCATGTTCAAGGGAGGACTCGATCCTCCGACGGGGGCTAGCCGCGCGAACCGTGGCAAGGTGCCCTAGAGCGCGCGGCTACACCGCGCGGCATATCAGTTGTAACACCGAATGATAAGATTTTCTGCAATTCTGAACAAATTCTGTGATTGTAATCGACGAAATTACTATACCTAACAATGTTCTGATTGTCAGCGAATGTATATAAGACCCATGAGAAATCGCACGATTGGGCCAGTAATATGGGAGATTTTGAGTTTCACTGTGGCGTAACTTCGACTCTAGAAATAAACAACATTCAGACTCGTAAATCCGAGTACACCTGAACCACGGTGTTCTCTAGCCATCATCGCTTAAGAATACTTTTTAAGACTTTGAGCGACACATATCCAGCTTCAAGAACTTGTCTTTCAGCTGCCTTCTTCAAGACTAACATACGTAAAGAGTTTTAGCCTGATTTATTTATTTTTTGAACAGTTATTATCCCCAGCAAGGTGGTTACACTGCACCACCAAGGACCGAATCTGTGTATCCAATCTATCTGCGTTTAGAGTTAATCCCTTGTGCAAGTGTGGGAACATGTGAATGTCTGCGTTACGTGTATCTGAGCTACCAAGGTGCGACGTTGATACCAGCCCGACATTCACCTAGTGGGATGTGGGAAAGCTCCTAAAAGCCGCATGAGGCTAAGCGGGTAGGTGTCAGATTCTGCATAGATTCCAGCCACAATACAGCCATACATCAAAACAACCAGGTAGATGCGGTATTCCTTGAGTTTCAGAAAGCATTTCACTTAGTACCACAGCAATACTTCTTAAGGAAAGGACGATCATAAATTGTATCAAATGAAACTTGTGACAAGGTTGTGAATTTTTTTGATAGAGAGGATTTGGCATATTGAATTTACAGACATCGACATATGCAGAAGTAACTTTATTAATGGCAACCTCAGTTTTTTTGTAGTTGACACGGTTGCTGATAATGAATCACTATCTGAAAAATGCTGCACCGCTATACAGGGTGTCCCAGCTATCTTGTCCACCCAAAATATCTCTCGAACAATAACAGCTACTGGAAAACAACTTTCACCGGTATCAATGTAGGGCTGGGGCCCATGAATGTACATATTTGGAAACATTCTAAAACGAAAGCATATGTGTTTTTTAACACAAACTTATGTTTTTTTTAAATGGACCTTCTATATTTTTTCTTCATCAATCCATAGCATGACAAAGCACATACACAATGGCGTTGATGGCATCGCAATATTCCCATTACATTCCGAGATATTGAGACGCGAATTTGACGCTTGAAACACCCGACATGCCACCTCGAAAGTCTTTCACACAACCATATAGTGTACCAGGAAATCTCTCTCTCTTGTAATCGAGAGAAAAGAGCCGGCTTTCGAAGATTGTGTGAAAACCCTCGCAACGTCTCTCAGTTCAGAAATACGTGCACGTGAGTGCACAAGCTCAACTGTATTTTCACTGAAATTATTAGTATATTACTACGCCGTATAACGAATCGGTATTGCTAGAAGACAGTTGAATATAAATGATGTAGTTCGCATAGAGTCTTCATCTTTTCTGTTTTGAGGTACAACCGACCTGCTTGCGGGCAGCGGCGCACCTTACGATTTCCTAACGCCTGCTATGGATGGTCAAGAAACATCATAAGTTGAATGTGCAACGCTACTGGAACCTTTCAGACGCTAGATCCACCTGGCATCTTTCGTTGCAAAAGGCGTCAGGGGAGGTTCCGTTTCAATCTGCTGCGACGAAATCATCAACTATGTTTAACATCAACCTATTCTTTCGGTCCACCTTAAAATTACCCCAAAATCAAAATGTATGGTAGTAAGTCCTTTATTTTGTACAGTATTTCATTGGCTATACGATATTATTAAACGGCTGGCAGAACGGTTTGTAGTTCTTTTCTTGAAGCAACGTATCACGAACTATGAGCGGCCCCCTGGCGGCTGTGCTCCTGTCAAGGCTTGCCTATTCCGAATACTGTCGGCTGCACCAACAAGGGTCGCTGGTTATTTACTTCTCTCCTACGTTTTGTCGGTTTTACTTCTTTTCATTACTTACTTTGTCGTTTTTGTGAAATTTTGTTAGCTCCTTAACCTAGTATATTATTACTGTATCTAAGGTCAAAACCACAGGTTTTTGGCCTCATGTGTTGTCATTTACCCATTTCGTTTTAGTAATGTAATTTCATTTACAGTTTTAATGTATTTCATTTTATCATTACTTCCAGAAGAGTATTTTATCTTACTGAACATTTCTAATTAATTACATAATTACATATGTGTACAGTAGCGTCTGAAACATGTTTCTTGTAACTTCCTGACAGATTAAGACCGCGTGCCACACCGAGACTGGAACTCGGGACCTTTGCCTGTTTCGGTCAAGTGCTCTCCCTTCCTCACAGTTTTACTTCCGCCAGTACATCATCTCATACCTTCCAAACTTCACACAGGACTTCCACACCTGGAAGAAAGTTTATTGCGGAGACATGGCTTAGTCCTACAAATTTCGCTGGAGAACTTCTGTGGAGATGGGAAGGTACGAGATGAGGTATTGCCGGGAGTAAAGCTGTGAGGACGTGTCCTGTGTCGTGTTTGGGTAGCTCAGACGGGAGAGCACTTACCCGCGAAAGGCAAAAGGTTCCATGTTCGAGTGTCGGTCACGCACACAATTTTCATACGCCAGGAGGCTTCAGGAAAGTTGTTTATGCATATTTTCAGTGCATCAATACATGTGCTATCAATATTAATGTTTCAATGCATGAAATCCCATATATGAGTACCACATTACTAACATCTTCGCTCCAGAACTATATGGATTAATTGGTTTCTACAGACTAGACAGGTACCTAGTTGGACGGATTAACTGAAAGCCTTTTGAGTAAATTAAATCAATAAAAACTACTTAACCTATAAATTCGAATCTCACTGTGGATTTTTAAAATCAGATTACCCTTTTTTCTGTGATGAAGACCTAATGCATTAGCAACATATGTAATAAAAACGTTTCTCAACCAACTCTCGAAATTCTTGTAATATTAACCTAATGCGATCACGCACTTTGTCACATTCAGTCTTTGCTTATGCAGCAAGAAAAGTACCTTACATACAGGAAAATTATCCACCCATTCGTTTCTCTGTCATACTTTAGTACCCGTATCACATACACTGAAGAGCCAAAGAAACTGGTATACCCACAGCATATCGTGTAGGTACTCCGCGAGCAGGCATAAGTGCAGAAAGCGATATGTCATGGACTCAAATAATGTCTGACGTAGCGCTGGAGGGAACTGACACCATGAGTCCTGCAGGCCTGTCCACAAATCCGTAGGAGTTCGAGTGCATGGACATCTCTTGCGAACCACACGATGCTAGGCATCCCAGATATGCTCCATATGTTCATGTCTGGGGAGTTTGACGGCCAGCGGAAGTGCTTAAACTGAGAAGAGTGTTCCTGGAGCCACTCTGTAGAAATTCTGGACGTGTGGGGTGTCGCATTGTCCTGCTGTAATTGCCCAAGTCTAAAAATGGTTCAAATGGCTCTGAGCACTATGGGACTTAACATGTGAGGTCATCAGTCCCCTAGAACTTAGAACCTAACTATCCTAAGGACATTACACACATCCATGCCCGAGGCATAATTCGAACCTGCGACCGTAGCGGTCGCGCGGTTCCTGACTGAAGCGCCTAGAACCGCTCGGCCACAGCGGCTGGCCTGCCCAAGTCTGTAGGTGGACGTGAATGGATGCAGGTGATCAGACAGGATGCTTATGTACGTGTCACCTGTGAGAGTCGTATCTCGACGCATCAGGGGTCCCATATCACACCAACTGCACGCGCCTCAAACCATTACAGAGCCTCCACCAGCTTGAATAGTCCCCTGCTGACATGCAGAGTTTATGGAATCATGAGCTTGTCTCCATACACGTACACGTCCATCCGCTCGATACAATTTGAAAAGAGACTCCCCCGACCAAACAACATGTTTCCGGTCATCAACAGTCCAATGTCTGTGTTGACGGGCCCGGGCGAGGCCTAAAGCGTTGTGTCGTGCAGTCATCAAGACTACACGACTGGGCTTTCGGCTCCAAAAGCAGATGTCGATGATGTTTCATTGAATGGTTCGCACGCTGACACTTATTGATGGCACAACTCTGCAATCTGCAGCAGTTTGCGGAAGGGTTGCATTTCTGTCTCGTTGAGCGATCCTCTTCAGTCGTCGTTGGTCCCGTTCTTGCAGGATCTTTTTCCGGCCGCAGCGATGTCGGAGATTTGATGTTTTACCGGATTCCTGAATTGGTAGAACGGGAAAATCCCTACTTCATCCCTATCTCGGAGATGATGTGTCCCATCGCTCGTGCGCCAACTACAAGACAACGTTCAAACTGACTTAAATCTTTAGAACCCGCCATTGCAGCAACAGTAAGCGATACAAAAACTGCGCCAGACAGTTGTCGTCTTCTATAGGCGTTGCCGACCGCAGCACCATATTCTGCGCGTTTACATATCTCTGTATTTGAATACGCATGCCTATACCAGTTTCTTTGGCGCTTCAGTGTGCAACTCTTCTAAACTGTTCAAGTACTATATCATGTTTAAATATACAATGCTGGAAGTTCTAATAATTTGTTGTATTTCTTCGCCTACTAACGGCTTTTACTGCCGAGTGTAGATGCTATTTGCATTAGACTGTAAGATGTGAAAAAAAAATCGCAAAGGAAAAATCCTTCAGGTAATCGACTTTTAAAGATGCGAATTACCTAAAACATTCACGTACCGGTATATATTCCGCCGCGTCAAGATATCACATTCGAACAGCGATACGACTGTTTCTCGTTCTTTCATTTTTCTAAGTGGACTGTACCAGCAGAACTGAATTATTTGAATAGCAAATAATTACATGTTTCGATCGATCGTTTTCTGTACTTCATCGACGTAGAGGGCAATGAATTGTGGAAGGTTTCCGTCATTGTTCAGTGACTTTTAAGCGTGAAACATCAATGAAATTCTTGCCCCATGAAACATGTAAGATTAACCAACTCGAACCTCTGTTCTAAGGAAGATAGGTTCTCACTCTAATACGTGAATGATTAACGAAAGAGGCAACATGAAGCTCAAATAGTTTCACCATTAAACACGCAGTAGCAGTCCTATTGTAGATGGCCTCCTGTAAAATATCGGTACACCCTCCTGAATAATTAAGGACATGAAACGAGGTAATTTAAATACTTTTAGTAGCTTAAAATTGTTTTTATTTGTTGATCAATAAGTAGGGTACATAAGCGAACTCACATCATGCATCTTAACAGTACAGGATCAGACAAGGTAGTATGTTAAACTTGTAGTGACGAACGAAGTCGAACACGTTTTCTTGTTACAGATAAATGAAACATCATATAAGCTGCTTCACAGTATGCAAATGAATTCCTTATTTAATTAGGCATTTTTATACACTTTGGGCATGAGAAGTAACAATTTTTTCTCGATTTTAAAAGCGTAATACCACAACTGGTTACCTCTCAATTGTATGTATTAGTTTACGGGAATACATATAAAATTTTCAGTCTGAAGTTAATTTACGATTATATGGCGCAAAATGTATGTATGATAAAGGTCAAATGTTATCTTACTATAATTGTCAGTCCTTTTAACTTCTGTTGGCAAAAAGGAATGTATGCTAGAATCCAATAATAAATTAAAACACAAATATTTGCATTACTGCCTCTGTCATTTTAATTTAATAAAGTGTTTAACACTTTCGGCTACCAACTTTCTCAGTGACGACTCTTCTACCGATGATTCCATCACTCCATGCCCTCTCTTTGAGATGGCCACCTCTTCAGTTGTTCTGAGGAACATCTAGTTACACTGGCTCACGTGGTAACTTCACTCACAAACTGCTCTGACGATATATGGTACGTATCATTGGAATGTGGTAGTGGTGAGATTTTGCTTCACAATAATCACATAGAATAACTATTCCTCTGTAACTTACCATTTTAGGAGCTGACTATAGTGCGTCTCTTAAGACACGGAAATAAAAAGAACAAAAAGAAATGGAAGCTACATGTTAAGAAGAACCAAACAACTTTATAGAAATATTACAAAACTTTTAGAGCCAGTCTGAAAGAGACAGTGTAAAGGTTTTTTTTTAAATTACAGCTACCTGTCACAAACTTTGTCAACTATTGTATTACTTATTTATTTAGCAACATGTTTCAAGGGTTAAACCTCATCTTCAGGCTAAAGGGCATTACAAAAACAATTTTACAATAAGGTCATACTGCTGTTACATAGTCTTTTCGTAAATGCTGTGGTCATCTTTTACGAAAAGACTATGTAACAGCAGTATGACCTTATTGTAAAGTTGTTTTTGTAATGCCATTTAGCCTGAAGATGAGGTTTAACGCTCGAAACATGTCGCTAAATAAGTAAGTAACACCATAGTTTACAAAGTTTGTGACTGGTAGCGGTAATTTAAAAACACCTTTACATATTTCTTGAGACAATCACAGTCGAAAAATAATCAAACTGACTTCAGATTCTGAAAGAAACAGGCTTTGTCCTTGGAACATTTGAAAAGAAGAGGTAACCAAAAATGTACACTGAACGAATGAATCGCTGAAACTCTGACATACACATAGTACCTGGCAGACAATAAAAAGAAAATAGAGAACAAGAATGAAATACCTTCATGGTCTTAAAGGACAGGAATGAAATAAGAATACACGAAGAACAGAAAACACGAAGAAATCGAAAGTACGGACAAAATACTACGCAGAAATAAAAAAGAACCTCCAACAATGGGAATAAATAGTGAATAACTTTGATAGAGTTAACAGCTCTGAACGCGATTAGAATGTAAAGGAAAGTAACCGTTATGATAAAAAAAAAAACAGAATGTTTAATGTGGCCGACAGTGCAGATAAGGACAATGTGATCACTGATTGATGAAAAGAAGTGGCATGCAAACTATCATTGTGGTAGGAAGTGATCATGAACTGTCTGAAAATTCTAAATAATTAATTTTTTCTCTGAGGTTTTTGTCATATTATTGTGCAGCTACGTTTCCAATACAGAGGATTTCGGTTCCGAGAAAATTACTGTATTATGAGATCAGTTGTGTAGCAGGCAGTACAGCAACTAAATAAAAACGAGGTGTTGGACTGTTCTTTAATAATGTTTTATGCTGAAATTGATTTTAACAAGTAATTATTTACTTACTATAGACGCCCAGATAAACATTGCGCGTATTTGTTGTTGTACTAAAAATGGAGCAACAGCGTGGTGTTATCCTACTGCAAAAACACCGCAAAAAGTTAAATTAATTTATGTGCATTCATTTGCAAAATTTGCTAATAAACGAAAAGAATGAGCAAGAGAACGAAGAAGTGTCCCATAACATAACGGTTAACAAATGTGGCAACGTACGATGAATTCGAAGCTACCGCTCGTTACTTCTGAGCCACCTAAAACTGAATGTAAAATGAACCAGATTGCAAAAATGTGCATTTCTTTGTCATGTTCAGTAGCACCTGGATGCATTTTTAACTGGGTTAGAAACTCCAGTGCTCTGTATTGACTGAAAAGGTTTCAAAACGTCCCATCGCCTTAAAGATTTATGTTGCACATTCAGCCAAAAGTTCTCAGACCGTGAAATCAAATTCAAAACGTTACTGTGGATAAGGGTTGAGAAATGCGCTTCTTTCCTACGCTGCTAATTTAATAGTCCGATTTCTTTCACTCAAAATAATAAAAATATTTTGTTTCCGAGCAGATCATTTCACTATTAAAAACATATCAGTATCAAAAATACGAATTTTTCATGAACCTTGTATATCGAAAAACACTTTCTTCGGAAACATTTACTCTTCGCTATTATATTATGCACGAATGAGAAATGTAGAACAGGAAATATGTCCAGTAAAAGAATTTAGAAATGGTTCAGATCCTACGAATTTATAAGCCAAAAAGTCCCAGTCTCATGAAAAAGGAGGAATAGTAGTTTCTGTTTGTAGGAGGGGTGTTAAATAAGTAATGGAGCACATTTTTTTTCTAAAAGTAGGTTGATTTTATTCAGGTTTACAATACACCATGTCAGCTCTCACTCTTTTGGCTACAAAATCCTATTTTTCAACGCAATCTTCGTTCAACGCGATGGCTTTACCCCACCTTCGTGAGGGGGGGGGGAGGGGGGAGGGGGTTGTATGCACGAATGGTAGCTCTCTACTGGTCGACGTCAGAGCCAGCGTCTTGCTGCATCAATAACCTCCCCATCATCCACGTACTGCTTCCCATGGAGTGGGCCTAACAAATGGTGGGTGCAAGATCTGGTCTGTAGGGCGGGTGAGGAAGAACAGTCCAATGAATTTTTGTGAGCTCTGCTTGGGTGCACAGACTTTCATAGGGCTTTGCGTTGTCGCAGATAAGGAGAAGTTCGTTTGCATCGGTCAATCACCTCGAATGACAGTGTCTGCACATTCGAAGACTGGAGGAGTCACAGCTGTGTTCGGGGGGCCAACACAATCTTGTTAAGATGATCAGAGAAGCCTCGCCCAATGACTCACCGTGCTTTTGTTCACTATGAAGTCCCTGTAGACGTTCTGCAATTTCCTATGATATCTGAAGTGTTTTGGTTTTCCAACAAAAGAAAATAACAGCTCTGTGCTTTGAATGCACCTCCGGTACAAACGCCATTTGGAAAGCTACCCATAGCGCAGCCACCTATCGGAACTTCGTGAAACTATAGGGACTGAAGCAGGAATATCCACAATGTCCCAGAACACATTCAATATTTTTTTCAGTCGAAACTGGCTAAGAAAGAAATGTGTTGAAATAGTTATTGAACACCCCTTGTAGGTGGTGCTATTGTGTTTACTCCATTATTTCTACTCCAGAACACAATCAATTCAGCTTGAGGTATGGAATAGTCAAATGAGGTGAAATCTTCAAAAGCGAAAGTAGCCTCCAGTAAGAAGTGGAGGACCGGGGGTGCTGGCGCACTTTTGATGGAAAATTGATATACAAATTAATTAAAGTGTGACATCTGATTGATTTATGACACCCCCTCAACCCATTCTTCTGTTAATTGATTTATGACCCTCTGGGGCTGACTTACGGCCTCTGGGCACAATCTACCCTTCCAAGAAACCCTTCTCTACCTCTCCACCTACCCCTCCTCCTCCCCAGCACCTCATGGGATCTCCCCTTGCCTATACAAGGACACTACCAGGCCTGAGTTATTCGAATAGGACCTTCACATTCTGTCAGTTTGATGACTAATTAATTAAATTCATCAATCAGGATGACTGGAGTGGTTTGAAAAAATGGTTCAAATGGCTCTGAGCACTATGGGACTTAACATCTGAGGTCATCAGTCCCCTAGAACTACTTAAACCTAACTAACCTAAGGACATCACACACATCCATGCCCGAGGCTGGACTCGAATCTGCGACCGTAGCGGTCGGGTGGTTCCAAATTGAAGTGCCTAGAACCGCTCGGTCACAACGGCCGGCGGCGTGGTTGAAATTCGGATGTTATCAATATGTCAAGCGTCAACCCTTGCCACATTGAATCTTCTCGAGTATGTATGTAAAAATTGCAGAATATTCGCAACACACGTGATCACGAAGGCTGCCCAACACACACTGAGTATTAGTTCACTATTCACCAGACCAGAGGGCGACACAATTAGGTCAACTGCATCCTCGTTCCCCACCTGACTGTTCGAAAGCTCAGTGATGGCTCCCGCCTTTAGCTGGAAATGTCAATTCAGTCTGGTCACTGGCTACCTCTGCTACACATCCGCACCCCAGACAGAATCAACCTAGGAAACCATCCACGTATTATTCAGTGAAGTATCGAAAAAACCGCCTGATGGCTGTGGCTTTGGAAATGTTAATATCTATATCCTTCTGATGACTAGACATAATTTTCCACGCAAAATCCTTCATCCTCCTTACGGCTATTAGTGTGTTGAAAGGTCCCCTGTCAAATCCATACCTCCCTTTCTGCCGGACATAGTCATTTTCTTCGCACATATTGTAACAATAGCCACTGTAACTTTACATAGCAACACATACTTTATAATCCTTCCAATCACAGCCTATCTATGAGACAACCCCTACTAAGTATAAAACTTCTCCAGAAACTGAATGCTGATGACACCAAACGACACTGAGCGAAAATCCGCGAGCGATGGACAAGCCCCATTTGTTTTTCTTGAGAGTGGTGCCAGCGTTTCTTTGGAAGACAGTCATAATAATCTCAGAAGAAACCAGCTATTAAAAATATGATCACAGTGACAATGTTACTATCACACTGCATAAAAACCGGTATTGATTATACAGGCATATACAAGTACCACTAACGATACCCATGGGAGAAACCATATATGCTCTATAAATCAAGGTATGATATTGGTTGGTGTGGGTGCACGTCGCCAGCAGTGTAAGCTCATAATAAAATTACTCTTCTCACCGAATTTAGAAAGTGATTTGGCAAAGTAATGTGGTATGAAGCTGATATTTGCAACTCCTTAGTGCCGCTGCTAGAAATGTCCCACGCAAACAAACAGTATTGAAACACATTCTATCTCGATACCACGTAGACAGTGGAACAGAGGTTCTGCGATGTGTCGATGGGGTTATGGGTGAGGGAGAATGATGATGATTGATTGAGAATGATCACATGCAGTAGATGGTGTGCTATGTGAGGAATCACTTAAAAATGCAAAGCTAGATTGATGTCATATGGAATGTACAAAGTTCTATGACCAATACACTGGATTTTCACATCTATAGCGTTACGCTTTATGGTGGAAATGCTGTCTGTGATTTTGCGTCAAGTCTCTGCGTTCAACCACACACTTGCGTTGAATCCTATGGAGAAGTCGTTTAATGATTACAGTCACTGACGAATTATATTCATGTCCATCCCATATCTCGAAACGGGTCGCCTTCTTCGAACCTATCTGCTAAAGACCCCACACAACAAAACTCCAATGTTGTTTTAGTCACTCTGTATCTTATAACTGTTCCTCAGTGTCTTCCCCGCCCTCCCTGCAGCTTACTCCATGTCCGTGTCGTTCCAGTTTAAGTTGAAACTGAACGGAAGCTGGAGACGTCTACAGTCTGAAGGAGATCTGTGTCCCACGGGGTGCATTCATTTCTGTCACCTTTTACATCCTGTGGAGAAACAGGGTGAGCTGAGTTAGTGCTACAGGACCGTGTGTTGATCACTCTGTGGAAAAGAGAACATGTTGTTGTAACTCTGCCAACCGTGTACAATACATAAGGCCAGCACCGAACGAAGCTTTCTCCTGCAACACGATGTAGTAGAAAAGACAGTAAGAGCAGTTACAGTGGTGTTTCTTATCAGGAAAATTAGGATGATTACACGTCATACGGGAACTAGAAGAAGGACGAGGATTTTGCTGCTGTGCTGTGGTATGTTTCCAGTGCATTCATTTCTGTCACTCAAACGCTCTCTCTGTCCTCGTAATTGTGTGCCAGCCAAGAGAGAAAAAAAATGAACTATAAAAACTTTGCTAACGTCATCAAAAAAAGAAGTCGATAAGATATTACCATGTTCCTCTCTTCTGATAATGCAAGGCATTACTGGTCATCTTCCAAGATATATTGGAACATCGTTTAAAGATACTGAAACGTACATTTATAGTTTGTTTAGAGAAAGCTTTTGACCATGTTCTCTGGAATACAGTCTTTAAAATTCTGATGGTTGCAAGGGTAAAAGACAGGGAACAAAAGTTATCACAAAACCTGTACAGAAACCACACAGCAGTTATGAGAGTAGAGGAGCGGGAAGCAGTGGTTGAGCAGGGAGTGAGAGAGGGTTGCAGCCTACCGCGATGTTATTCAAGCTACACGTTGAGCAAGCTATGAAGAAAGCCAAAGAGAAATTTTAAAAGAGAGCCTATAGAAGCGTTTGAAATGTGGTGCTACAGAAGAGTGCTGAAAATTAGATTTGTAGTGCAGAATAACATTGTGGAGAAAAGAAATTTGTGGAATAACATGTCTAACGGAAGAGATCGGTTGATTGGACCCGTTCTGAGACATCAAGGAATTATTAATTTAGTATTAGAGGGAAGTGTGTGGGACGAAAATTACAAGGCGAGGTGGTGAATGTACAGTCATGATCAGAAAGAAAGCAGAGCACCTTGAGCGACGAGAGATAGAGCAGCACAGGAAATGTGCATTAGTATGTTCTGCAGAAATGATTAGCATTTCAGTCACCTCGATTCAGCATGTGTCCTGTTGCCTAGTAGGCACATGGTCCGCCATGGGCCCTGTTAACTGATTCCATGCATGATTGTATCGATGTGTATAAGTTGTCTATGGTGTACTGTGGTGTAGTAATGTATGCTGCCTTCACATGGTTCCAAAGTTCATCTGTAGTGGTTGGCATTGGATCACTGTGCTGCTTCCATTGTTTCACCATATCCCACACATTTTCTACTGGAGACAAGTCTGGTGAAATGGCGTGCCAGGGCAAAAGGCTGACATCCTGTGACACTAAGGAGGCTAAAAAAAATGGTTCAAATGGCTCTGAGCACTATGGGACTCAACTGCTGTGGTCATAAGTCCCCTAGAACTTAGAACTACTTAAACCTAACTAACCTAAGGACATCACACACATCCATGCCCGAGGCAGGAGTCGAACCTGCGACCGTAGCGGTCGTGCGGTTCCAGACTGTAGCGCCTTCAACCGCTCGACCACTTCGGCCGGACAAAGGAGGCTCATCTTGGTGCAACATGTGGTCGTGCACTGCCTTGTTGAAAAATGGGTCTATGGTGCTGGGTAGAACGGGTCGGAGGATGTCATTCACGTGGGTCACTCTGGTCACAGTGCCATGGACACGCACCAGCTGTGATTTGTGGTTGTGCCAAATAGCACCCCACACCATCAGGCCTTGAGTTGGTGCTGCATGTCGTGTGCGAATGCAGTCACCGTGATGCGCCTGCCCCGTCTGCGGCGAACGAAAATGCGGCCACCATTGTCAAACAAACAAAACCTGGATTCGTCCGAAAACACTATCTGATGCCATTCCTGTCCCAGGTAACTTCGTTCCATACACCACTGCTGTCTATCAAGTTTCTGCACATTCGTCAGAGGTAGGCGGAGAAGTGGACGACGCCTAGGTAATCCATGCCGTTATAAACGGTGACGGACTGTCACCCTTGAGAGTGTGCGATGTATTACACTGTTCCACTGGGGCGACAGAGCCGAGGAGGACGGAGATCTGTTCTGCAATGCCATTCGGATGAGGTGTCGATCTTCCCGGGTGGTCTGGGTGGTAAGACCAGACCCATCTCAGCGTGTTCCACGACCTTCCACGAACCATTCTGCCCATACCCCTTGCATTGTCGAAGCACTTTTTCCCACTCGGGCAGCAATTTCCCGCATGAATGCATCACATTATCTCATGCCGATAATGAACACTCTTTCAAACTCACTGATCTGACGCAACGGTTCGCGCATACGTCTGTAAGACATCCCGCAGTTCTGCCCAAGTCACACTGATCCATTGCCTTCTGTTTATAGAGGCAACCAGAGCCGCAGGCACGTTTTACCGGTAGGTGCTGTTCCACCACAATATCGATGTTGACCTTTAACTCGCGGGCCGACGTGGTTCAAATACTACTCATATCTACAGAATATACTAATGTGTATATCCTGTGAATAGGAACGTTCTACACTGCTGGCCATTAAAATTGCTACACCAAGAAGAAATGCAGATGATAAACGGGTATTCATTGGACAAATATATTGTACTAGAACTGACCTGTGATTACATTTTCATGCAATCTGCGTGCATAGATCCTGAGAAATCAGTACCCAGAACGACCACCTCTGGCTGTAATAAAGGCCTTGATACGCCGGGGCATTGAGTCAAACAGAGTTTGGATGGCGTGTACAGGTACAGCTGCCCATGCAGCTTCAACACGATATCACAGTTTATCAAGCGTAGTGACTGGCGTATTGTGACGAGCCAGTTGCTTGGCCACCATTGACCAGACGTTTTCAATTGGTGAGAGATCTGGAGAATGTGCTGGCCAGGGCAGCAGTCGAATACTTTCTGTATTCAGACAGACCCATACAGGGCCTGCAACTTGCGGTCGTGCATTATCCTGTTGAAAGTAGAGTTTCGCTGGAAACGAATGAAGGGTAGAGCCACGGGTCGTAACACAACTGAAATGTAACGTCCACTTTTCAAAGTGCCGTCAGTGCGAACAAGAGTTGACAGAGAGGTGTAACCAATGGCACCCAATCACGCCGGATGATACTCCAGTATGGCGATGATGAATACAAGCTTCTAATGTGCGTTCACCGCGATATCACCAAACACGGATGCAACCATCGTGATGCTGTAAACAGAACCTGGATTCATCCGAAAAAATGACGTTTTGCCATTCGTGCACCCAGGTTGATCGTTGAGTACACCATCGCAGGCGCTCCTGTCTCTGATGCAACGTCAAGGGTAACCGCAGCCATGGTCTCCGAGCTGATAGTCCATGCTGCTGCAAACGTCGTCGAACTGTTCGTGCAGATGGTTGTTGTCTTGCAAACGTCCCCATCTGTTGACTCAGGCATCGAGACGTGGCTGCACGTTCCGTTACAGCCATGTAGATAAAATGCCTGTCATCTCGACTGCTAATGATACGAGGCCGTTGGGATCCAGGACGGCGTTCCGTATTACCCTCCTGAACCCACCGATTCCATATTCTGCTAACAGTTATTGGATCTCGACCATCGCGAGCAGCAATATCGCGATACGATAAACCGCAATCGCGATAGGCTACAATCCGACCTTTATCAAAGTCGGAAACGTGATGGTACGCATTTCTCCTCCTTACACGAGGCATCACAACAACGTTTCACCAGGCAACGCCGGTCAACTGCTGTTTGTGTATGAGAAATCAGTTGGAAACTTTCCTTATGGCAGCACTTGTAGGTGTCGCCACCTGCGCCAGCCTTGTGTGAATGCTTTGAAAACCTGATCATTTGCATATCACAGCATCTTCTTCCTGTCGGTTAAATTTCGCGTCTGTAGCACGTCATCTTCGTGGTGTAGCAATTTTAATGGCCAGTAGTGTATGTCTAGTCGTTCAACGTGTTCCATTTTCCAGGACGTGAGTGTAGTACGCAGGTTCAAAAGTTGTAGTAGTTATTGGGATGGTTCAAATGGCTCTGAGCACTATGGGACTTAACAGCTATGGTCATCAGTCCCTTAGAACTACTTAAACCTAACTAACCTACGGACAGCACACAACACCCAGTTATTGGGAGATGAAGAGGGTTGTACATGATAGAGCAGTATGAGAGCTGCATCAAACCAGTCTTTGGACTGAAGAACACAACAAAAACAACGAGACAACTATGTTCTAACCATTTACGCCACCCAACCCACAACCACTTTTCACTCTCACCGTTCCTTACGAGACAGAAAGAAGTGCAGCATGTTTCGCCACATGTCATTTTAGTAAGTGGTAGAGTATCTTGATGTGCTAGTCCAAATCGTGGAAGGCGCTAACAGAGAGGTGTTATGCATGGCGGACTGGTTTATTGTTAAACTGCCGAGAGCGTATACTCCTATGGGTCAGCAATAATATTGACTCGTCCTGCTTATATCAAGAAGAAAGAACAGAAGGTAAAAATTAGAGACATTGGACCGCACACGGAGGCATATCAACAGTTGTTCTTCCCGTGCAACACTTGCGACGGGTAAGTGTGGGAGGCACAGTGGCACATGCAGTATCATCCTCCACACAGCACACGCTGGCTTTCCGATTATAGATGTAGATATACATTGTCGTCTACAGGGAGGCGCAGTTTGCACATTGGTACAGAAATGGACTCCAGTGGTTGAACTCGATTATAAACTGGAATGCAACACCAAAAGAACCTCAGAAACAGGCAGTGAGCAGAAATGAGCAGAGCTACGATTACCTAAATATTACGACTGTGTCAGTAGTAGGAATTTTGTGCGCAAAAATGGAACCATCGACCAGGCTGACAACGTGAAGACATACAGTAAATCACGCCAAGAAATAAAAAAGTTATGCACAAAAATAAGGTTTTTCATAATGTTTTTTTCGTTATAACACAGTATAATATTTCAGATAAGTATCCTACGGTTTATAGCCATTCTATGCAAAAGAAGTGCATCTGTCTGAACAACAGCGGCTTTTCATTCGTTGCGAACAGACATTTTCATGAGTCGTTATGTTCGCCTGTCAGATAACGTCAACACAAAACTTGTCACTTTGCCGATCGGGGCTCATTCGAGCTAGCTTAAGGTGGCGCTGTTCCCTATTGGTAATGTTGTGGCTGTGGGGCAGGAGGCTGCCTGGATGATCAAAGGACGGGCTGTGTTCTGCAGCCTGTGTTGTGTAGCAACACTGCTTCGCTTGCTGTTAGCTGTGACAAAGGCAAGGGACCTATACATTAACATAAGAAAATTGGCCCTGATGCGAGCAGTTACCTATGTATATTAGGCTACGCCATTTTATGTGGTAAGTTCCATGCTCCCCTTCGGGCGAAATGAGAGATCTTGAAAAAAGTCTGCCGAATTAGCATGTTATATGGTTCTCCAAGTAATGGAAGGAATGTAATGATACCATGTACGGTTCATGAAAACCTACGTTTCTCTGTTATTTCTTCCCTCATTTTCTCGTAACTTTAGCTACAGCCGCGTTCCACTTATTTCAAAATAAACTTAATTTTTGAACGTAAATTGCATTTGATTAGTATTCATTTTTTTATGTTTCTTCTGTCTTTGTCCTGTATTTTTGACAGTTTCATCTTTTTTTCAATTGTTGCTGTTGTTTCGTATCACTTATTATATTTCAAAACAGCTTAATTTTTGTTTCGTTATTATATTATGTAGCAAGAACTAAGATTACTCTAAACACGAAGTGAGTGTGCGTGTGTGTGTGTGTGTGTGCGTGTGTGTGTAGCCCTCCAAATCACATTTTGCGTAAGGGAATGTTGTTGGGCCAGGTTTGTGGTAGTTGTGAGGATGAAAATGTGTTGAATTCTAATTTATTTCGAGATATTCTGTCCATATATTACCGAGATCTTGTTTTGTCGCCGTTTGGGAAGTCATCTGTGGTCCATTGTATGGTTCAGGATACATAGCAAAATAACAGATAGTGAAACTGAGCAACTGGTTTAAGACTATGGTAGAAATAGAGAATAATTTATCTGTGTGATGGACTAAATGCAGGTTGGCCAAGTCAAAATGGAAAATAGTCAACTGTTAGTGCCATGCAGTCCGACATTTACAGATGTGATTTATTTTTCCTCCAATGGTCACTGGAATTGCCTCCTTGTTCTCTAGCCCGCGACTGCTAGCCACTATTTTTACTTCCAGCGTCTTTCACCATTGAAACATTTGCACATTGTAACATAGCTACAGCATTGTAGAATAAAATGTCATTGACAAAAAGTGGACTTTCTTCCTTTTCCCCCTGAGTTTTCAGTGATTTGAATCACCAGACATAAAAATTGCTGGACACATTTAGAAATAAATGTTATAGTTAAGAGAGTCTCCATGCACGTTCATGGCTATTTCACATATCGTTGTGCAAAACTTCTAATTATCTTTCAACGAATTGAATGCTGGAAATATGTGATTTCAGAAAGACGCTCTGAAAATGTACCCCTGTTTATGGAAAATGTTGACTCCAAAAATAATTGTTAACGCTCTCTGTCTACGATTATCTAGCTATATTCAGGATCAGGAGATGTCTGCATTGCTCAACTGGGTCATCAATGCATATTTGAATTAATTTAACTGTCTCAGCGTCACGACAGTAGGTTCTATAGGTCGCGATTTTGTTGATTAAAAAGCGCTGCACGTTGTTTTCGCACCTCTGACTATCGATACAGCGTGTTTACACTGTTATTTATTGGTTTAAGGAATAGATGGTGTGAATGAGCCTTCGCGGTATTTCGTTCGCTATAAGTTATTGTTTTCGCCTGCTGATAGAGCACATTATTGATACTCTCTGTAAGAGAAATGGCGGGCCGTGGTTTATCTGGTGAAGAAATTGCCGATTTGCTGAACTGTGGAGGCATTATCGATGCTCCAGATAGTGACGGAAACAGTTTTTTCATTTTCTCTCAATAGGAGAGTCGAAAGCATTTTGATTATACAGTTCATTTCACACCAAGAAAATGACAATAACTGATTTCATTACAGATATAGTCAACAGCTCAAAATAACGAAAACGGATCTGTAGGCTGGCTTACACAGAGACATTACTTGCAACATTTACCACCCACAAGCAAAAATTTGCCTCGCGCGTATGTTTGTTCTTCAAAATCAAGGAAAGAAAGTGGGGAAGCATCTCGCAAGGAGACACATTATCAGTGCGAACAGAGATGCATTGCGCTGTGTATGGAGCCCTGTTTTAAAAATATTCCGTACAAAAATGCTGTATAAATCCACGTAAAAAGTGCTGTTGTATTTAAATACGATATTCAGCACTGATCATTATGTATTTAAGAACTCATATGAATGTGACTTTTTTAATTTCACGAAAACAGTGTCATGTATTATAATATAATTTTTCCATTTTGTTCATAGTTGCATATTAAAGAAGGTGAAATGGCCTTAAAATAGTGTTAAATTTGTATTTATATGTTCAGTATTTTCCATGATATAAATTTCTCAACACGGCTAAAATGGCCTGGATTCTGCGGATATGGGTAAGTTTTGCACCAGTACTTGGAGTGTTAAAATCACTATCACTTCTCGAAGTTTCGTAACTTAACTTGCTGAATGTAGGCAGACCACTTGGAGTGAAGATATACTGAACGCCTAGCGTTTGTCCTCTCAAAAACATATAACAGTCAGGAAAATGTATAAAACAGCACACAGTCTCGGTTTTCGAGTAGCACTACTTGCCTATCGAGCTGCAAAGGCAGGCAAGTAATTGACAAAGCTTCTGCTGATTGCGGTTTTGAAAAAGCTTTGCACTGGCTAACTAAAGGTAGAAGTCACAGGACGGTTCGTTCTGGAATCAACTACAGGCTCCAAAATGAATATAAAATCACGTGTGCATTCGAAAATTAATATCGTTCTCATAGGTGATTGACGAAGGAAAATAAACAACAATAAATTCGTAATATCTGAGTCTCAATTCAGAAGCAGCCCAAATAAATTACACACGTCCTGTGATGAACCACGCGATACAAATACACGATATACGAATAACTGAACAAAGGAAAACTCTATATACTTTAGCAAATATTAAAACCAATTAAATTAGCGGGAATGAGAAGGAGTCTGTATGTTAACCTGTTAACCTCACAGTTGAACAAGTGATGCCCGTACTGTACCACGAGCGTGGAACAAGATCTACTTCTACTGTAATTTAAGTCTGAACACAGGTGAAGGTGCAATTAAAGACCGGAAAAGGTTCCAAACAAAACATCAAAGCAAGTTGGAAATGCCTGGCGCTAACTTACCATAATTCTCGTAGCTCGTTGCATGAAAATGGTGACCATTAAGTAACCTCATTTTATATTCCCAGCTTCCGTAACGAAGCAAGCTGGCCGGCCGTGGTGCCGAGGGGTTCTAGGCGCTACAGTCTGGAATCGCGCCACCGCTGCGGTCGCAGCTTCAAATACTTCCTCGGGCAAGGATGTGTGTGATGTCGTTAGGTTAGTTAGGTGTACGTAGTTCTAATTTCTAGGGGGCTGACGACCTCAGGAGTTAAGTCCCATAGTGCTAGGAGCCATTTCAACCATTTGAAGCAAGTTGCGACACCACTTGCCGACACCCACTGAATACACGCCGGGAAAGCGTCCAGACGAGAAGCGAGGGACACGATGAACGAACAATTTTTCCACTTCTGAACGTGGCTTGTATCCACAGGACACGGCCTGCATGGCTATATGATTGGTCCATACTGTCTCCGAAAGCAGTACAGCAGACCTACCTTCACTTGATTAGTCAAACACTACAGTGCGTTAAGCAATTAAAAACCCGGGGACAGAATTTCTGGGTAAGAATGAAGAATTTGAAAACAGATATTTTAAGAACGGCTTTCAGTTGCGACACCACTTGTCTACACCCACTGAATACACGCCCAGGAAGCGTCCAGACGAGAAGCGAGGGACATGATGAACGAACAGTTTTTCCACTTTTGAATGTGGCTTACATCCACAGGACACGGCCTGCATAGCTATCTGATTGGTCCATACTGTCTCCAAACTAGTCTAGCAGACATACCTTCACTTGATTAGTCAAGCACTACAGTGCGTTAAGCAATTGAAAACCTGGGTACAGAATGTCTCGGTAATAATGAAGAATTTGAAGACAGATATTTTATGAACGACTTTCAGTTGCGACACAACTTGTCTACACCCACTGAATACACGCCGAGGAAGCGTCCAGACGAGAAGCAAGGGACACGATGAACGAACAGTTTTTCCACTTTTGAACGTGGCTTACATCCACAGGAAACGGACTGCATAGCTATCTGATTGGTCCATACTGTCATCCAAAACCAGTCTAGCAGACCTATCTTCACTTGATTAGTCAAGCACTACAGTGCGTTAAGCAACAGAAAACCTGGTAAAGAATGTCTGGGTAAGAATGAAGAATTTGAAAACAGATATTTTAAGAACGACTTTCAGTTGCGACACCACTTGTCTACAGCCACTGAATTCACGCTGAGGAAGCATTCAGACGAGACACGAGGGACAGGATGAACGAAGAATTCTTCCACTTTTGAACGTGGCTTACATCCACCGGATATGGACCGCATAGCTACCTGATTGATCCATACTGTCCCCAAAACCGGTCTAGCAGACATACCTTCATTTGATTACTCAAACACTACAGTGCGTTAAGCAATTGAAAACATGGGTACAGAATGTCTGGGTAAGAATGATGAATTTGAAGACAGATATTTTAAGAACGACTTTCAGTTGCGACACAACTTGTCTACACGCACTGAATACACGCCGAAGAAGCGTCCAGAAGAGAATCGAGGGACACGATGAACGAACAATTTTTCCACTTTTGAGCGTGGCTTACAATCACACGACACGGCCCTCATAGCTATATGATTGGTCCATACTGTCTCCAAAACCAGTCTAGCAGACATACCTTCACTTGATTAGTCAAACACTACAGTGCGTTAAGCAATTGAAATGCTGGGTCCAGAACGTCAGGGCAAGAATGAAGGATTTGAAGACAGATATTTTAAGAACGACTTTCAGTTGCGACACCATTTGTCTACACCCCTAAATATACGCCGAGCAAGCGTCCAGACGAGAAGCGAGGGACACGATGAACGAACAATTTTTCCACATTTGAGCGTGGCTTACAATCACACGACACGGCCTGCATAGCTATATGATTGGTCCATACTGTCTCCAAAACCAGTCTAGCAGACATACCTTCGCTTCATTAGACAGACACTATAGTGGGTTAAGCAATGAAATCCTGGGTCCAGAGTGTCAGGGCAAGAATGAAGAATTTGAAGACAGATATTTTAAGAACGACATTCAGTTGCGACACCATTTGTCTACACCCCCTGAATACACGCCGAGCAAGCGTCCAGACGAGAGACGAGGGACACAATGAACGAACAATTTTTCCACTTTTGAGCGTGGCTTACAATCACACAACACGGCCTGCATAGCTATCTGATTGGTTCAGACTGTCTCACAAACAGGTCTAGCAGACATACCTTCAATTGATTAGTCAAGCACTACAGTGCGTTAAGCATTTAAAAACCTGGTTACAGAATGTCTGGTTAAAAATGAAGAATTTGAAGACAGATATAGTCAGAACGACTTTCAGTTGCGACATCACTTGTCTACACCCACTGAATACACGCCGAGGAAGCGTCCAGACGAGAAGCGAGGGACACGAAGAACGAACAATTTTTCCACTTCTGAACGTGGCTCATATCCACAGGACATGGCCTGCATAGCTATATGATTGGTCCATACTGTCTCCGAAAGCAGTCTAGCAGACATACCTTCACTTGATTAGTCAAGCACTACAGTGCGTTAAGCAATTGAAAACCTGGGTACAGAATGTCTCGATAAGAATGAAGAATTTGAGGACAGATATTTTAACAACGACTTTCAGTTGCGACACCACTTGTCTACATCCACTGAATACACGCCCAGGAAGCGTCCAGACGAGAAGCGAGGGACACGATGAACGAACAATTTTTGCACTTCTGAACGTGGTTTACATCCACAGGACACGGCCTGCATAGCTATATGATTGGTCCATACTGTCTCCGAAAGCAGTCTAGCAGACATACCTTCACTTGATTAGTCAAACACTAAAGTGCGTTAAGCAATTGAAAACCTGGGTGCAGAATGTCTCGATAAGAATGAAGAATTTGAGGACAGATATTTTAACAACGACTTTCAGTTGCGACACCACTTGTCTTCATCCACTGAATACACGCCGAGGAAGCGTCCAGACGAGAAGCGAGGGACACGATGAACGAACAGTTTTTCCACTTTTGAATGTGGCTTACATCCACACGACACGGCACGCATAGCTATCTGATTGGTCCATACTGTCTCCGAAAGCAGTCTAGCAGACATACCTTACTTGATTAGTCAAGCACTACAGTGCGTTAAGCAAGTGAAAACCTGGGTACAGAATGTCTGGGTAAGAATGAAGAATCTGAAGACAGATATTTTAAGAACGACTTTCAGTTGCGACACCACTTGTCTACACCCACTGAATACACGTCCAGGAAGCGTCCATGACGAGAAGCGAGGGACACGATGAACGAACAATTTATCCACTTTTGAACGTGGCTTTACATCCACAGGACACGGCCTGCATAGCTATATGATTGGTCCATACTGTCTCCGAAAGCAGTCTAGCAGACATACCTTCACTTGATTAGTCAAACAGTAAAGTGCGTTAAGCAATTGAAAACCTGGGTACAGAATGTCTCGATAAGAATGAAGAATTTGAGGACAGATATTTTAAGAACGACTTTCAGTTGCGACACCACTTGTCTACATCCACTGAATACACGCCCAGGAAGCGTCCAGACGAGAAGCGAGGGACACGATGAACGAACAATTTTTGCACTTCTGAACGTGGTTTACATCCACAGGACACGGCCTGCATAGCTATATGATTGGTCCATACTGTCTCCGAAAGCAGTCTAGCAGACATACCTTCACTTGATTAGTCAAGCACTACAGTGCGTTAAGCAATTGAAAACCTGGGTACAGAATGTCTCGATAAGAATGAAGTATTTGAGGACAGATATTTTAAGAACGACTTTCAGTTGCGACACCACTTGTCTACATCCACTGAATACACGCCCAGGAAGCGTCCAGACGAGAAGCGAGGGACACGATGAACGAACAATTTTTGCACTTCTGAACGTGGTTTACATCCACAGGACACGGCCTGCATAGCTATATGATTGGTCCATACTGTCTCCGAAAGCAGGCTAGCAGACATACCTTCACTTGATTAGTCAAGCACTACAGTGCGTTAAGCAATTGAAAACCTGGGTACAGAATGTCTCGATAAGAATGAAGAATTTGAGGACAGATATTTTAACAACGACTTTCAGTTGCGACACCACTTGTCTACATCCACTGAATACACGCCCAGGAAGCGTCCAGACGAGAAGCGAGGGACACGATGAACGAACTATTTTTGCACTTCTGAACGTGGTTTACATCCACAGGACACGGCCTGCATAGCTATATGATTGGTCCATACTGTCTCCGAAAGCAGTCTAGCAGACATACCTTCACTTGATTAGTCAAACACTAAAGTGCGTTAAGCAATTGAAAACCTGGGTACAGAATGTCTCGATAAGAATGAAGAATTTGAGGACAGATATTTTAAGAACGACTTTCAGTTGCGACACCACTTGTCTACATCCACTGAATACACGCCCAGGAAGCGTCCAGACGAGAAGCGAGGGACACGATGAACGAACAATTTATCCACTTTTGAACGTGGCTTTACATCCACAGGACACGGCCCGCATAGGTATCTGGTTGGTCCATACTGTCTCCAAAAGCAGTCTAGCAGACATCACTTAATTAGTCAAACACTACAGTGCATTAAGCAATTGAAAACCTGGGTACAGAATGGCTTGGGTAAGAATGTAGAATTTGAAGACAGATATTTTAAGAACGTCTTTCAGTTATATATAAACAGTGTTTCCACGTTCATGGACAGGAATTAAATGGATGAGGAACGTTACAACACTAGCGACCAGGAGCGGTAGCAACGAAAACTGCAGGAATTACCACTTGGAATTTGAAACTATATTCCTCAAGCAATAATGCATTTTATTCCTAATCTGACTGCCTAAAGTAAGTGGAGTGGGAATTAAATGAAGTTCGTAAAACCGTGACGCGATAAAATGATATTTCTTACGTGATGTTGTCACAATGGCACGCAAGGTGCGGGAGCAGAAATATGGTTCAGTTTATGTCATATATGAATCAGAATCTTGAACCGCATCCTGTTCTACTTTGAATCTCACATGATCTAGATGAACTCAACACTCATGGCCAAGATAAATTATGAATATGTGTTGTAATTATAAACTGATTCTGATGGCATATTTCTTTCCGGTCTCTTTACGTGCAATGATTGTAGGGGAGTGGCATATGATAAGTCATAATTTGCCTTAACTAAGAATCTGAGGGGAGTAATCAGTGAATTATTCCCTTTTTATAATATTTTTTGAAAGTTACACCCTAGTAGTTTCCAGCCTGTAACTTCAGGGGACAATTACAGCCTTATACAGTATGTGATCAAAAGTATCCGGACACCTGGCTGAAAATAATTTATAAGTTCGTGGTGCCTCGAGCGGTAATGCAGGAATGTAATACGGTAGTGGTGCACCCTCAGTCTTGATGACAGCTTTGACTCTCCAGGCCTACATTCAATCAGGAGTAGGAAGGTTTGTTTGGGAATAGCAGCCCATTCTTCACGGAGTGCTGCACTGAGGAGAGGTATCGATGTCGGTCGGTGAAGTCTGGCACGAAGTCGCCGTTTCTTAACAGCCCAAAGGTGTTCTATAGGATTCAGGTCAGGTCTCTGTGCAGGCAAGTCCATTACAGATATGTTATTGTCGTGTAACCACTCCGCCACAGGCCTTGCATTATGAACAGCTGTTCGATCGTGTTGAAAGATTCAATCACCATCGCCGAATTGCTCCTCAACAGTGGGAAGCAGGTAGTGCTTAAAACATCAATGTAGGCCTATGCTTTGATAATGCCACGCAAAACAACAAGGGGTGCAAGCCCCCTCATGAAAACCCCGATCACACCATAACACCACCGTGTCCGAATTTTACTGTTGGCACCATACACGCTGGCAGATGACGTTCACCGGGCATTCGCCACACCCTCACCCTACCATCGGATCGCCACATTGTGTACTGTGATTCGTTACTCCACACAACGTTTATACACTGTTGAATCGTCCAATGTTTACTCTCCTTACACCAAGCGAGGCGTCGTTTGGCATCTACCGGCGTGATGTGTGGCTCGACCACGAAATCCAAGTTTTCTGACCTCCCGCCTAACTCTCATAGTACTTGCAGTGGATCCTGATGCAGTTTGGAATTCCTGTGTGATGGTCTGGAGAGATGTCTTCCTATTACACATTACGACTCTCTTCAATTGTCTCTGTGAGTCACTGTGAGTCAACAGACCAGGTCGACCTGTACGCTTTTGTGCGGTATGTGTCCCTACACGTTTCCACTTCACTATCAGATCGGTAACAGTAGACCTAGGGATGTTTAGAAGTGTGGAAATCTCGCGTACAGACGTATGACACAAATGACACCAAATCGCCTGACCACGTTCGAAGTTTGTGAGTTTCGAGGAGCGCCCCATTTTGCTCTCTCACGGTGTCTAATGACAAGTGATGTCGCTGATATGGGTTACCTGGCAGTAGGTGGCAGCACAATGCACCTGATAAGAAAAATGCATGTTTTTGGGGGAGCCCGGATACTTTTGATCACATAGTGTATTTTAAAACTCTTACTGCAGCATATTACTGTTGAGGTGGTCCGATAACGCATTAAAAATTTACTGTCAGTGTTCGAAAGGCATAACATCGGAATACATTAGACAACAGCGACGGTCTTAGCTGAAATGGTTTATGAATTCAGAAGTTTCAATTCATATTCTCCTTATCCAACTACAATATACCTCTCCCTTCCCCCCCGCCCCCACCGAGCGAGGTGGCGTTGGTTAACACCCTGGACTCGCATTCGGGAAGACGACTGTTCAATCCCGCGTCCGGCCATTCTGATTTAGGTTTTCCATGATTTCCCTAAAACGCTCCAGGCAAATGCCAGGATGGTTCCTTTGAAAGGGCACAGCCGATTTCCTTCCCCGTCCTTCCCTAATCCGATGAGACCGATGACCTCGCTGTTTGGCCTCCTCCCTCAAAACAACCCAACCCCCCCCCCCCCCAATCTTTGCCCCATCCCTATCCCTTTCCACAGTCAAGAAACGAGACATCTTTCAATTTTCTCGACAGGTTTGGGAAATAACGAAAGTACATCAGCTAATTCATGTATAGTTTTGCAAAAAAACCGTTACTTTTCCGGAACTGTTGTGCTTGATAGCATTGTTGCGCAGCGTATGCTCTGCGTTCGTGTTTCCAGGTAATTAATGACCGGTTGAAGGAAATCACTGCGTTGTTTCCGCTTACCAGCATTCATGTTCTGCCGGTAATGGAAATTTTAGTTTACTCTGCCTGTGACCAAACTCAGCTTATATAATATTTCAGGAGTATGAATCTCTTAACATTTGGTTCAAATGGTTCAAATGGCTCTGAGCACTATGCGACTCAACTTCTGAGGTCATCAGTCGCCTAGAACTTAGAACTAATTAAACCTAACTAACCTAAAGACATCACACACATCCATGCCCGAGGCAGGATTCGAAGCTGCGACCGTAGCGGTCACGCGGTTCCAGACTGAGGCGCCTTTAACCGCACGGCCACACCGGCCGGCTAACATTTGGTCCGGAATCGGAGTTTGTCGAAAATTGTTGAAAATGTTGCTTAAATTTCTCTCATCGGTCGATAACACTTAATATAGTAAACGTCTAAGATATTGTTTATTTTAAGTTATTGCACTTCTTTCCTTTCAGTCGGTACCCAAGTGTTATATTATGTGCCTTCAACTAATTTGTGCAACAATTTTATGGGATTTACTTTGATCTTGGATATCATTAAAGTTGTTCACTGCATGCTGCTAAGTAGGGACAGAAAGGCTATGATACACATTTATGAAAGCTTCCTAAATATGCAGTGTACCTTTATTTTTATCAAATACTAAATTGGCAATATTTTACTTTCCAGATGTTTTGTGATGAAAGAGCTAAGAAATGAATTCAGTAATGTATTATATCTAGCGTAACTAAAGATTGATTTAGAGAAAATTTAATATCGTTTTATAAACATCTACATCTACTTGTAAAACATTTTATAGGTGTTGTATCATCTAAGTGTTTTCGTAACATGTATAAATACCAGGAACAACAGAAATATATAAAGACAAGACGATAAGATAGGCAGATGCAGGTAGTGTACCGATAAGGAGTCATAAACCATAAATGAGGCTCTGGAAGTCACTTATAAAAATGGCAGCTTGTGATCATGTGCTAATGTGCTACAGCACATTGTAAACATTGAACTTCAATTATTACATTTCATTTCTCTTCGAATGTGATCGGCAAATCAATTTACAGTTACGCTATTTCTATTTTTACCGCATGCTGGAATGCAAACAAAATTGACGTAAACATATTTTGTAGTACTCTGTCCAAGATAACTAGAAACAAGTGTCCACTGCTGAAATCATGCTCAACCACAATGCAATCAACTCAGACAAGTGTGTATAATTTCATGATTCTGTTTAACTAGGTCGAAGAAGACTGGAAACTGCGAGATTCATTTTCCTGTAGATTTCGTAGTTCGTGTGGATCTCTTTTTCCCTTTATACAAATCACTATCACATTTTACGAAACGAAACCGATGAACAGAGCTTAATTTTAAGCGTTTTTTTCCTCCTTCGTTCAACCAAAAAATTTATAGTCTGTTTCTTTCTCTCAAAGCTTTTGGATTACGAAGATACTGTATTTGTTCTGAATATTAATTAGCATAACAATCCACAATGAAATTTTCACTCTGCAGCGGAGTGTACACTGATTAAAACTGAGTGCCGGACCGAGATTCGAACTCGAGACCTTTGCCTTTCGCGGGCAAGTGCTCTACCATCTGAGCTACCCAAGCCCGATTCACATCCCGTCCTCACATCTTTACTTCTGCCAGTACCTCGTCTCCCACCTTCCACAGGAGAAGTAATTAGAAATGTAGTTTGTGACCTCCCATTCTCTCTTTGCTTCGTTTCTTTCGCTGATCTTTCCTCTTCTTTCTTCCTTCTTCGTACCGCGGCTATATCGCAGGGTTTTCAATGGAGAAATGTAGTGAGAAGGGGACACATGTCTGTGGTGGTTCACGATGTAGTAGTGCTGTGAGGCAGCGTCACTCGTGCCTCTGGTTTCAGAAGACTGATGACTGAAGTACGAACATTTCTCAAAAGAAAAACAGGTACGTGCTCTCTTTTATTTTAAAACTATAAACAGTAGCGTAGCTAGTACTATCTATCGTTCTACTAAACTGAATGAGCGCACCACCATTGATGAAGTTTCTACCTCGAAATAGTTTATTAATACCAGTTACCTGAAATAAAAGAAGACTCATCCAATCCCGAAGTCACTCACAGTCAGAGTAATTACTTTCTGATGTGTGTGTAGTGGTCACTGATACTTAAAAGATCGTTTCAGTAATTTTATCACTGTCCGTTTACGAGTTGCTAAGCAACGTATCAACAAGCTGACTATGCAATGATCAATATTTGTCGTATCTCGATAGTAAATCGCTTCGCGCTTGCTTTAAGCATCAAGACAATTACTAAGCCTTTGATAGTTATTATCAAGCTAATGCCGTTAAATTGCGGTTAATGTTACTGAATCATACACGCGACGATAACGCCCGATATCCAGCCGCGTATCTTAAACTCCGCGCCGATATTTGGGAATTCGCGCGCAATTTGTTTGCACCAAAGTCGGGCCGTGGTTCCCTAGAATAATTTTTAAATCAATAGCGGGTTGTAAATTAAGAATTCTATACCCATTCATGCTCCCCATGAACTATGAACCTTGCCGCTGGTGGGGAGGCTTGCGTGCCTCAGCGATACAGATAGCCGTACCGTAGTTGCAACCACAACGGAGGGGTATCTGTTGAGAGGCCAGACAAACGTGTGGTTCCTGAAGAGGGGCAGCAGGCTTTTCAGTAGTTGTAGGGGCAACAGTCTGGATGATTGACTGATCTGACCTTGTAACACTAACCAAAACGGCCTTGCTGTGCTGGTACTGCGAACGGTTGAAAGCAAGGGGAAACTACAGCTGTAATTTTTCCCGAGGGGATGGGGGATGCAGCTTTACTGTATGCATGGAGAGCTGCATCAAACCAGTCTCCGGACTGAAGACCACAACGACAACAACCCATTCATGAAAGTTACTCGACGACTACTTGATCGCGCACTCAAGCAACATCGGCGTTTTTTTTTTCTTTTTTTTTTACAAAGAGAAAACATATCATGCATAATGCAACAAGATGATTTGCTATATCAAAACATATTTATATCTATCTCTTTAAAACTCATTACCTATTTAATGTTGTACATAATTAAATTCTTTATTCTGTAAATAATTAATAAAATTTAGAAATGAATTACATGTATAAAAAATCTCAAATTGATATTACGTCATGGGTCAATACTTGTTTCGATTCCCCTGCACTCACGTGACGCAAAGTAGATCCGACTATATTGGACATTCTCATGTAATGCTACAAGTTAATGTACAGAAGTATAGCAATCCATTTTAGTAACACATTCACTCAAATTAACGTATTAGTTAATGAATTTTTAATAATGAATCAGACCAACTAGCTGTCACTGCTTGAAAGGTCTGAGGCTCTAATACTGCGAGATTTTTGCCTTTCGAGAAAACTTTGTGAAAAAAATGGCATGTGGCAACGAATTTAAGAGAAAACTTAACAAGATACTTGCTTATATCTGTAAATAAGTATTATTTTTCTGGTTTGGTAGAGAACGAAATTATTATTTATATATCCGAATTTTTTTTTGTAAGCAGTCTTTTCTGAACCCAGAGCGTGTGTGTCCCGTGTGGTCAGACAACGGCGCGCGCCATCACTGCCCGCGGTTCCCCTCGGCTAGGGAATTCCCCGTGGCGTGCTTTGCTGGCTGAGTTAGAGCGCCACTATCGCGGGAGCGATGCGCGCCACGCCAACTGGTCCTATCTGCGCATGCGCCGTCGCTCTCGCCGGCTAACAGATAGACCGCGCGTTCCTGGACTTCAGAGATAGCGGCTACTGACTGATGCGGGTCACACACACTTGTTATGTGGCCACGGCGACCGCGTTCCGGCAGCTCCGCAGCGGGCCTGTCATACCCGATAACACAACGCTTGTGACCTATCTTCCGCGCGTGTGTCCTGTGGTGGAATGTGTTTTAATGTTGGATATTGTGGTATGATATGGGCAACTATTCGGAAAATTGTTATAATACGCTGGGTATTCAAAATAACTCGAAACATCATAAAAACCGAAGAAAGAATGTTTGTTTTAGCTTGAGACAAGTAAATATCTCTAAAACGACGCATCGTACGAAAATATGTTCTAGGTGAAAAATCAATATCAGCAGTGGGGGCATCTGTCTTTGCTGTGGGCCACCTCCTAACCAACCCTCAAGTTTCTATTTTTAAATGGGGACCACCATTTTTATTGCATATTCCGATTCTACACCAAAAAACGCAAATTGCTTACCCAAACCGTTGTTTTCCATTCTTGGTAGAAGGCACTGCAATCGACAAATATCAAGTGTGTCTGTTTTTGCAATTAAGAACCGGCGCATTTGATTCTAGGCCTACATTTCAAAAAATGGTTCAAATGGCTCTGAGCACTATGGGACTTAACATCTGTGGTCATCAGTCCCCTAGAACTTAGAACTATTTAAACCTAACTAACCTAAGGACATCACACACATCCATGCCCGAGGCAGGATTCGAACCTGCGACCGTGGCGGTCGCGCGGTTCCACACTGAAGCGCCTAGAACCGCTCGGCCACTTCGGCCGGCGCCTACATTTCATTTACGATATAAATGTAAACCGTTCTAATCGAACGGTTTATATTTAAATTCGAAATTTAGTGTTAGAAATTTGATTGTATAGTACGGCATGGTTAGCCGTTTCAAAAATGGTTAAAATGGCTCTGAGCACTATGGTACTTAACTTCTGAGGTCATCAGTCCGCTAGACTTTAGAACTACTTAAATCTAACTAACCTAAGGACACCACACACAATCATGCCCGAGGCAGGATTCTAACCTGGGGCCGTAGCGGTCGCGCTGCTCCAGACTGTAGCGCCTAGAACTGCTCGGTCATACCAGCCGGCTTAGCCGTTTCAGTTTCTGGTTAGAATCTGCGTTTAGCGTGATCCAAGAGCAACGATGTGGATCTAATAGTTTTCCCATCGGAAAGCGAGATTTCGGTGAGTCCCCTTGTCTCTCACCATTCGGGTGCTTTAGTTGTGTGAGCATTCATGGCACGTGCGCTTGTCATTACCACTTCGTGAACATTTTACGTTACTACAATAGTTGTGGTCTGTACTTTCCCATAAGCGCGTAGCGGCCAGCGCGAGAGTAGTGGAGTTTGGATGGAAGAATACAAAGAAATCAAGTCACTCTGATGGCGGGACTCTAGGGCAGCCACCGAAATCAAGCATTCTGATGGTTTGGGGACTTGCAACAATTAACCCCAGAGGGAACAGAAAACTGTGTTGCCATAAAGTAGCTTATTTGCTAAAAATGTCAATGTCTAGCCATATTATTTGTGCTGTACAGTGACATTTACAACACTCAAATAACTTTTGAACATCAGTACCAAGTATTAGAACACAAAGGTTTACATTTACATCGTAAGAGATGTAGAATCAAATGTGTCGGTTGTTAATGGCAAAAACAAATAGACTTGACATTTGCCGATTACAGTGCCAGCTATCAGGAATGGAAAACAAACGTTTGCGAAAACCGTAAGTATTTTTTTTGCCTAGAATCTGAATTTGCAGTGAAAATGGAGGGTTCTCATTTGAAAATACAAAGTTGACCCCTCTACGCAAGAGGTGGACATAATAGCACAGACAGCTGTCCGCTTTATTAATGTTAACTTTTCACCTAGATGTTTTTTTTCGTACGATGCGTCGTTTTTTAGGTATATTTAACCATCTCGATTTAAAACGAACACACACACACGCACATATATATTGCGACGTTTGATATTGCACTACTGCAGTGTAAAGACATAGATAATGATATAAAATCTCTTCATGTTACCTTTGTCAAGTGTACATACTGTTCCATTCTACCGTGTTTCCACGTATTCAACATACATTCATTTCTTAACTGAAAGAAGCAGTCGGTGCAGACTACTTCTGCACGGTGGTTGACTGAACAGTTCGCTACTTCATTACCTTTCTCACTCCCGCGGGTAAGAGCAGCAATTTGTTGATTTCTCGTCATATTTATGCACCTGGTTAGACAGTTTTCATATGGTTTGCCGTTTGTGATGTGAACAGGTATTCTATAACTTATCTGTGTTTTTGCCTGTGCCATTTACTGTGAGTTCATCGTTTACAAATGACTGTTCCTTGTGCACTTTTTTTGTTTTCCTTGTGTTCATTCTTTCAACTACTACGATGCGATCTCCTTGAATACCTCTCTTGTGCAAACCTCTTCATCTCAGAGTAGCACTTGCACCCTATGCCCTCCATTATTTTTTTGTCTGTCCTAATCTCAGTGTTTCTCTGCACCCACGGCTCTCTCTAACGCCTTGTGCGTTGTTTCCTGATGCCAACACATGTCTATCACCCTGTCCGTTCATCTTGTCAATGTTTTCTATATGTCCCTTTCTTCACCGATTCTGCGTAGAACTTCTTCATTATTCATCTTATCAGCCCATCTAACTTTCAATATCTTTATGTCGTACGACATCTAAAACATCTCGTTTGTCTTTTTATCCAGTTTTATTATTGTCCATGTTTCACTTCCATACAATGCTGTACTCCAAACATACATTATCAGAAATTTCTTCCTCAGATGAAGACCGATGTTTGATAATAGAACATTTCTTTCCAGCGGGAATGTCCCCTTTTCCTACACTAGTCAGTTTTTTATATAGTCCTTGCTGTGCCCGTGATATATTATCTTTCTTCCATGATAGCAGAAACCTGAGCTGCACCTACCTTATAGCCACTGATAATCTCACGTCTGCTGCTGATCACTACTTTCGTCTTTCTTCGTTTTACTCTGAGTCCACAGTGTGTGCTCATTAGACTGTTCATTCTGAGTACCGTAGTAACTAGTTTCCAGCTACCTTCTTCCCGTTCCCACGCTATTTAAAAAACCACAGGACAACTGATTAGTGAATTCTATTGAACCTGACAGTAACATCGAATCAAATAAGTCTCTATGCACAGAGTTTCATTTCGTATGTCGGATGCATACATAAGCTACATAACACTCCCACGAAGAATGAAACACACAACCTGATGAGCTACGAGAAGAAAAACGTGTGTAGAATGCTTAAGAATCTATCACCCTTTGACTCTTTGGATTACCTCGTACGCGAATAATCAATCTAGAGCGACATCATACTTTCCTTATAACGAGACAAATAATTAGATTGAACACACGACAAGAAAATCCACTAAAAGAAAACTGAAACAGTTATCGCGATCTTCTGATTTACCATGAGGTTATAACAGTCACTAATCCATGACAAACCAACGCCGCAGAGGCCAGAATTCCCAACGACGGTGACCGTTCCAGGCGAGGCAGCCGATTCAGGAACGGATCGATGGCCACGCTATCTGCGGCATTCATCAGCTTCGCTTGCAGCAGACTTCTTTTTTTCTCCTGTGTCTCGTTCTCGTCGGCAGAGTGATAAAGATTGCTATGGAACAGGGCTGTGCAGATGTGCGTCCGCCAAAGCATGCAGATGTCTCGCCACAAAAAAATCACGAGAATTCACGGCGTGTAGGTATAGTAAAATGAAATAAAATGAAAGATCGGGACTGAATGTTTTGATCTTCATATACTGCTGTACTACAGAACCACATTACATTGTATGGCATATGGTATGGTGTACTGGAACCACTGACCCCTTTCCTGATACCTATACGAGTGTGGCTGAATGGCGTACTAGAAACTTTCGTCGGTACCTTTATGTAGACGTGGAAATTTCTTTGGTTTTACACTCCAATTCATAAAGAGCCACAAAAATTCAGTCTGTAAAACATTTCTTCCCTCATTCTGGAGTTTCAGGATTCTATGATTAAAGGTAGCTGCAACATCTTTTTTTATCATTTATCAGTTATTTAAATTCTGTGAACAAAAGGGCAGTCTGGAAGTAACATTCTTGCTATTATTCCGTTTCTGATTAGAAAAATTACGTTACAAAAAAGTATATTCATTGGTAGGATCAATCTGTGCGTGATGGGGTGATGAATGCACTTGTCAAAGTTAATAAGGATGACAGTGTTGCGGGCACGTGGTGACATTTTCTTATTGAGAGATTTAGATGCAAATGGGACTGGAGAGGAAAGTCACAAGAAAGTATACGGGTCGAGTATTGGGAAAGGTTGAAGAGGAAGAATGTGGGTGGTAAGAGGCGAATAGGAATACAGTTAACGAGGGAGAGAATGGATTGGAGCACTCATATGGAATGGAAGAGGCGTGATGGATTACAGTAGATAGGATGGATAAATAGCATGGATGATTTCATGGACAGGAAGTGGACTTCTGTATGATACACTACCTTTCTTGTGCTTTCCAACTGACCCACAAAATGTGAGTTCAAATTGTGTTGCACAGTTTCACGTGAAGTAGACATCAGTAAAGCAGCCAGTAGTTCTGCTCATCTGTCCTATGTCCTTTCTTAAAGATAGGAACAATCAAAAACAAAGAACATCTTGATGCCGTAAGGCTTGGAAAATTGAACAAATCTACATTTGCAGCCCACACTGCAGAAGAAAACCATTCATTGGGTAATACTGAGAAAAACATGAAAATATTATATTTAGCAGAAGAAGGAGCCGCTATGAATCTGTTAGAGCAAACAGAAATACAGATACAAACATAAACACTTCCACTGATAATATCCTTAATGAGCAGACTGAGTTGGCTAACACTCCTTTCCTGGAAAACTTCCACAAAATACTTTCCATACTCCTATATAAATAACGTTTGTACACATATCTGTAGATCAAGTAACTAATCTTATAATATTGTACGTAGCTATGATAGTCAGTATTATTCATGACAATAAATACTAATACATTTTAAAGTATTATTATCATCATCAATGCCCGTATAGCACAAGTTGTTGTTGTTGTTGTTGTTGTTGTTGTTGTGGTCTTCAGTAGAAAGACTGTTTTGATGCAGTTCTCCACGCTGCTCTGTTCTCTGCCTAGCAGATAAGGATTTCAAACACTTTTTTGTCCACATTTGTTTCTCTATCGTTACAAAAAATAAGTTTGTAACGTTTTAATTCACAAAATCCCATGTATTTATCCTTATCTGTCAGTATTTAATGCCCTAAATTTAATGTAAAATAATTTTCCAATTTAAACAAAAGTAATTTACCCTTCCTTTCACAAAAATGCCATATCCTTGCATCATTGTATTGCAACATCTTCGACCCTTATGTATTTTGTAAACTTTGTATATGTTTTCCATGTTGTGAATCAAAACATGTCGCGCGCTGGAAATTAGTTTTTCGACCAAACGACTGTATTTTACAATGGAAACCAACGTATGTCACTGTGAACAAACGAACATCTTTGAGAATTTATTTCGTTGGAAGAAAGCTGCGGAAACAAATGCGCTAGATGTACATTTTACATTACCTGCATTCAAAGACATATCTGTAGTGAAACCATTTCTGTTATAATTTTATGACCGTGAATTATTGTTGGTGCTTCGGCAACTCACAGGAAACCAATATATCATTTGTTTCAATGAAGGCATGAAAGCAATCTGACGCTGAAATGTGAAAAATTCGAGATCATTAACGACACTTTTTGAATAACGTAACCTAAAACGAAATTCCAGAATGAGATTTCTACTCTGCAGCGGAGTGTGCGCTGATATGAAACTTCCTGGCAGATTAAAACTGTGTGCCCGACCGAGACTCGAACTCGGGACCTTTGCCTTTCGCGGGCAAGTGCTCTACCATCTGAGCTACCGAAGCACGACTCACGGCCGGTACTACTCACAGCTTTACTTCTGTCAGTATCTCGTCTCCTACCTTCCAAACTTTACAGAAGCTCTCCTGCGAACCTTGCAGAAGTAGCACTCCTGAAAGTTTGGAAGGTAGGAGACGAGATACTGACAGAAGTAAAGCTGTGAGTACCGAGCGTGATTCGTGCTTCGGTAGCTCAGATGGTAGAGCACTTGCCCGCGAAACGCAAAGGTCCCGAGTTCGAGTCTCGGTCGGGCACACAGTTTTAATCTGCCAGGAAGTTTTAAAACGAAATTGTCACTAGTTGTTGTACGTCATCAAGAATTTATTTCATATGACAGCTACTGTCTCCGACCACGTCTTTATTTGACAAAACTGCAATCAGGAACCTTCTCCATATGTGTGAGACATTTCATGGTTTCATGAGCTATTCCTAGGAGCTGGGGTAGTTCTTCCTCTCAGTTTGATATCTAATTTAACAGATATTCCATCATGTCCAAAGACGTTTCATACATTCTGAGTCTTCAGGATGCAAATCATGTCTCACATTAGAGGCGGCAGAGAAACTTTCATGCAATTTTTTTTTTCAGTCAGTACTGGAGCTTTCGATTTTGCAAGGACATTCAGCTATTAGGGGCCTATCTTGCGTTGCGGCATCAGGTCAGAATTCGCAAAGAGCCGGAAGGCGTACAGGCAAACTGCCCGTGAAACCCTGCCGCTGAGTGCTAACAATAAATTTTCAAAAAACTTAAAAAAATTCTATACAAAATTTTTTAACTGTGTGGATCGCAAACAATTACGTATACGTACGGCTACGTTGAAACAATGTACCATAACTGAGGATGGATGTCTGAACAACTGAAACCAGTTATCAGTTTTAATGTTGCAGAGTGTGGGTATAATGTGCTTGTACAATTATCACAATTTCTTTACAATAACTATTGAACTCACAAATTTGTGGTTTGTGGCAAATGAAAGACTACGTCACCAGTTTTTGTTGCGATGTCACTAAACTATACGAGCGCCGTTTGTTGGTGGAAGAATGTATAATCGATATTCGATGTCACGTCATACGTTTGACAACATTCCTTGTCTTACACCAGCAACAGCAAGCGTCGTCCTTCTTTTTAATGTATCCAGATTGGATATTTTTGTGTAGGGTAAACCTTGTTCTTATATAGCCCTGGAGAAAGAAATATGGTGTTCTTGCAGGGCAGGCAGGGGTACCATCATGTCCAATCTACCTGTCAGGAAATGTCTCATTAAGAAAATTTCTGACATACTATCCCAAAAGGGGTAGTGCTCCATCTTGTTGGGAAATCGTATCAGGCAGCATATCTCTCAGTTGTCATTGCGCAAACTGTTCCAGCACATCCAGATAGACGTCAGCTGTTACTGATTTTTCGACAGAAAAGAAAAGGCCAATCCTTCTATTGTGCATTAAACTGCAGTACACAGATTCGTTTTAGGGAAATCCGTAATGTGATCTAAGGCATTGTGTGGACTTTCAGAATCACACAACTTCACATTGTGCTACCTAACTTTATATGAGACACAGAAAGTAGCGTCATCTGGAGGAAAAATTCATTTGGCCGTGCGGTTCTAGGCGCTGCAGTATGGAACCGCGAGACCGCTACGGTCGCAGGTTCGAATCCTCCCTCGGGCATGGATGTGTGTGATGTCTTAGGTTAGTTAGGTTTAACTAGTTCTAAGTTCTAGGGGACTAATGACCTCAGAAGTTGAGTCCCATGGTGCTCAGAGCTATTTGAAAAATTCATTGAAGACACTCATCACTGTTGTCGATTCCTGCCAATGTCACAGTCCCAAAAGCAGATCGACAGGTTCTATCTTTTCGTTGTAAAGCGTGTCGTATCTGGATCTCATGTGCACGGAGATGCAATCTGCTGTATAGAATTCATCGCACTGTGATCTTAGGAATCTCTAATTCACAAGATGCATCCAGTAGAGAAAAGGGCTTCGTGAAGACTCCTGTTGCACAGGTCCTACACTGTTCACTGACCGAAGGCAGCCCTGTTCGTTGAAGATCGTACTGCCGGTCTGTTTAAAGTTTATGTACCACGTAACAATACTCCTCCGTACTGTCTTCAAAAATTTCGCTGCACTGTAACTGGAGATACCATAGACCACACTGCGTCCTCTCATTGGGTGAGCCATTTTACAACAACATTGAGTGTAGTGCTCAGCTTCGACCTGCAATAAAGCTATGCAAACAAACTTAATGATTTACTGTTAAATTTTTCACGAAAGACAAATTTGTAAGTTTCATAGTTTTTGTAAAGTAAATGTTGGTAACTATACAGAGACTTTAGGCTTACCCTTTATAGTTTTTGCAATCGAGACAGTAAAAAAAATTGTGTGAAATTTTTTGATAATATTTAAGATCGCTGTTCTCTATTTCCTGATAATGCCAAGTATTACTGCTAAAAATAATTCAGCGTTTCCACATACGATGGGACAATGCTGGACTTCCACAGCCGCCTACCTGACAATCTTATGTCACAAAACAGCTGGCCAGAGCGACTGTAACTTCTCCCTGTTCAACCACGAGCAGCACTTGTTCCTGGACATACGACTTCAGCCGACACTCCATTGTACGGCCGAGCAGTTTCAAGCAAGCAGCGTCATCAGCTAGGTGGAAGCGCTGGCCAGTGAGCCATCAGCTACACGTGATGCTTCTCGGTCCTGAGCTCAACTAACGGCCACCTACGGGGTATCACACTTCGAGCCACTCCTGATACAGCGTCAGGCATCAGTACGCCCGATCGGTTGCTCGGAGCTAACAGCAGTCAGCAAGGTGTCTGTCGACTGCTGATCTGACGCTACATCTGCGTCGGCAAAGCCGCTTCACCAGCCGCTGCTATTTTGCTGTGACAGCGACCCGCTGTTTAGCCGACACATAACCCGCCGTGAGACCACGAACTCTGCTGGCGTTATCCAGGGATAACACTCTGCCTTTGGGATGCCGAGATCGACCTCTTGTGTGGACGTCATGCTGAATAAAGAATGTTGATACTGAAAGAGCTTACTTGACCCTGCACGCGCTGCGGTATCTGTAGAATGCAACCCAAAGTTCGCACACATGCCATTCTGTGGCAGGAGTGGCCACTTGGCTGGTATTGCTACTGGTGTTGACTGCCGCTTCATTATGTACCTCACTGAGGTTCGGCACCGTCACATGTTGACCCCCAAAGCAACTTGGTAGGTCCAGAACCACAACACGTTGTGTCCGAAGAGCCAGTAGCAACGAGCGACATCACAGTGCAACGTAATGCTCATCATGATTTCAACGTGGAGAGTGCCAACGTTTACTTTCATTTTATTCCCCTTATGATTCAACTGCAAACACTATGTACAATTGCCCGGACTGGAGTGCTAGATGGAAAGTTTAGCTGATAAATGGGGACCCAGCGACGTAAGTGATTTTAGGGGGTACAATAAGGTGATACCAGTTCGTGCCCAGGTCTGGACATTACGCCAGGAAATGTATGGAATACTCATAGCAGAGGGACACTGAAATCTGGTTTCATATGACAGAGTGGATCAGGTTGTGGAAAGGATCCATATCAGTTGCTGCTAGTTGCACAAACATACAAACTTTATTTGCTAAAACACTTAATCATACATGCCCTTAAAAGAATTCAGAAACAATATGGCTGAAGGCCTAGAACACAAGTTATTAAAATTGCGTTAAGGAATACACACAGATGAAGGCCTTAGTTACAAGATAGAGGAACTGAGGGCTTAAAGCCTGGATAACGGGAACTCCAGTAAGAAAATTTTACAAAGGTTTTAAAATAAAGACTTTTCAAATTGTAATTTAGGTAGGCTGAAGGCCTTATCTTAAAATGTTTCACATAAATTCGGCTGAAGGCCACATATTGAACTAGAACAACTCAAGGCTTAAGGCCTGGGTTACAAAATTAAGACAGAAGAGAAAATTTTCAAATCTTCAGATGATTTCTTTTTATTTTACTTCAGACAACTGTGGGCCGTTTCTTAAAATATTTCACATAAGTTTTGGCTGAAGGCTGAAGGCTGAACACTAAAAGAAACTAAATTAATATAAAGCTGAAGGCCTCTCACAGTACTTGAGACTAAAGAAAATCACAATCCCAAACAACAGAACAATGGTGCTCAGAAGTGTTCCAAGAGTCGGCCTGGGGAGGAAACTCTAACAACACCTTACGTGAGACAGGGAACCAAGAGTAACACTAAATAACTGGGTGGCAGCACGACCCAGGGATGGCTGACGGACCAATCAACAACCTAATCAATTACCTTCCACCTGGCAAATGGCACGACAGCCAAAAATATTAGTGAGGACGAAGATCCCAGCAGCACTACCTCTTGAAAATTGGCGTCTAAACACAGTCAAGGCACAATAACCACTCAAAGACAAAAAATTAACAACACCAAAGTTGTCCAAATACACGCCATGCTGGATAGCATCAACATGGCGAGGAAAACACACTTCCAGAAAACAATGCTAACGACCAAGGCAGGTAACCGGAACGTTAACGACCACAAGGCAAAAGGTAACACTGGTGCACTTCACTAATAAGTTACAATCATTTGAATAGTTAAACACCATACAGAAAGACGGCAGCAAAATTTGCCAACTCCAGCACACCTTACATTGCTGCTTGGAGGAATGGCCCAGGAAACAACAATTGGCAATGAACGAAGAGATATCAAGGTAGTTGTGGTTTCATAACAGGTTAACTGATTAATCAACTCCAGTATCCAGGTTTGGTGGGCGACACACTTTGCAGCTCTCACAACTAGTGCCTCACAACTCCGACTGTGCGTGCACGCCGCCACCAGCCCCGGCCTGACCTCATGCTGCAGAGACTTCCTCGCTGCTCTGTCGCAACCAACCGACTGGCTACGCCAGTACACAGACAGCTTCCATCTGCTCAGCAGAAATCACAGAAGCTACACACAGTTCCACACAAACACTTGCACCAAGAACTCCGACAATCCTAAAACCAATCACAGTAGAACAACAACGAGAAATGACGAGTCACACACACACAGAGTTTCCATACGCGGTCGGCGACCAAATATCCGTCGTCCGATGAGACGACCGACCGAACGACCAACCAAGGTCGTCGCCACTCAAGTTACGTCAGCAGCGGTCGGGCGAGTCTTGGCTGTCCAGAGCTCACTGCAGCTCCAACCCAGCTCAACTCGATGTCCGTTCGGAACTCGGAGACACGGCGACCTGGGCACACTGGCTTAGACCCACCCAATGCAGAGGTAACTCTTGCCCATCGGCGACGACATCTCTGCACAATGTAGGAACCGACTCAAGTCAGGCAAGTTGACCAAGTAACAAGGCCCGGAAACGGAACAAAAGACCAAATACACGCAGCCCAATGAGACGACAAACCTAACTACCAACCAGAGGTTGTTCCCATTCTAATCTCCTTCCGACGGACAGTTCATGTGTGTGGCCAGCGGTCGGCAAGTACTGGCTGTCCGCGCCTCACTGGCGCTCCTTCCCCGACTGAACTCCTGACAGACGACAACCCGGAAATAGTTGCGGTCGCTCAAATGGTTCAAATTGCTCTGAGCACTATGCGACTTAACTTCTGAGGTCATCAGTCGCCTAGAACTTAGAACTAATTAAAACTAACTAACCTAAAGACATCACACACATCCATGCCCGAGGCAGGATTCGAACCTGCGACCGTAGCGGTCGCTCGGATCCAGACAGCGGTCGCTCCAGAGATGGTACGACTGTACACTTATCGATAAGCGCTGCTGCTGCCACTCACGGGTAAGTAAACCAACAACCTAGTGACGCCAGTAAATCGAATTAAAAGAAAAACGAGGCGACAGAGCCACGAAAACAAGAAGATGAGCAATGAACGGCATGACCACGAGCCGCGCACAGATCAGTCATAAGTATTAGGTGTATTCAGTATGAAGAAATGCGGCTGTGATATTGGGTTGGTCCATTTCCCGCTATTTTTTAAACGTTTTATTGCGGTCACAGGCTTTACAATGGACAAACAATCGGCAAACGATATTACCGCGATGGGAGCGGTTCACACCTTGTTAAATCAGATGGTACAAATGCAGGTAGACAATACGGAATTCCATAAGCAGTTAGATGCTTTAAGGTATGATAGGTCTTCCTTCAGTATGTTTGTGCCCATCCTAGTTGCTAGTACCGCTGCCCTAGTTTCACCTTTTCATCATAAGGCACCAGAGGATGTCTTGGCGTCCATAGACATCTTATTAACAGCCGTTAAGCTCGGATGTTGATCGGAGGTACAGCTGTTGCATATGATCAAATTAAACTTGGTGGGAGGTACTGAAATGTACGTCACATATGACAAGGAGTTGAGAAATACTTAGATATTTGAAATTCTTCAACTGGTTCAAATGGCTCTGAGCACTATGGGACTTAACTTCTGAGGTCATCAGTGCCCTAGAGCTTAGAACTACCTAAACCTAACTAACCTAACCTAAGGACATCACACACATCCATGTCCGAGACAGGATTCGAACCTGCAACCGTAGCGGTTCTGGACTGTAGCGCCTAGAACCGCTCGATCTCCCCGGTCGGCTTGAAATTCTGAAGGCGACTTTGTACAGCGATATACACTGAGGTGACAAGTCATGGGATAACGATGTGCACACATATAGAAGGCATTAGTATCGCATGCACAAGGTATAAAAGGGCAGTGCATTGGCGGAGCTGTCATTTGTACTCTGGTGATTCATGAGAATGATTTCCGACGTGATTACGGCCGCACGACGGAAATTAACAAACTTTGAACGCGGAATAGTATTTGGAGCTAGAAGCACGGGGCTTACATTTGGGAAATCGTTAGGGAATTGAATGTTCCGAAATCCGCAATGTCAAGAGTGTGCCGAAAATACCAAATTTCAGGCTCTGTCTCTCACCACGGACAATGCAGCGGCAGACGGCTTTCATCTCATGATTGAGAGCAGCGGCGTTTGCGCAGAGTTGTCAGTGCTAACTGACAGGCAGTACTGCATGAAAAAAAAAACTCAGAAATCAATGTGGGACGTACTACGAACATATCCACTATGACCCTGCAGTGAAATGTGGAGTTAATGGGCTATGGCAGTAGACGGCTGAAGCGAGTGCTTTTGCTAGCAGCACATCGCTTGCAGGTTCTTTCCTGGACTCGTGACCATATCGGTTCGACCCAAGACAATTGGAAAGCCGTGACCTGTTCAAATCAGTCTCGGTTTCACTTGGTAAGAGCAAATGGTGGCGTTTGAGGATGGCGCAGACCCCACGAAGCCATGGACCCAACTTGTCAACAAGGTACTGTGCAAGCTGGTGGTTGCTCTGTAATGGTGTGGGCTGTGTGTAAATGGAATGGACTGGCTCCTCAGGTCTAACTGAATCGATCCTTGGCTGGAAATGACTTTTTTTAAGATACTTGGAGGTCATTTGCAGCCATTTATGGACTTCATGTCCACAAACAACAATCTGCCATTTCAACACGCTGCAAATGTTCGCAATTGATTTGAAGAACATTTCGAGCGAATGATTTGGCCACCCAGATAGCTCGACATGAATCGTATCAAACATTTATGGGACACAGTTGAGAAGTCAGTTCGTGCAGAAAATCCTGCATCGGCAACACTTTCTAAATTATGGACTGATATAGGGACAGCATGGTTCAATATTTCTGCAGGGGGGCCTCCAACGACTTGTTAAGTCCATGCCACGCGAGTTGCTACACTACGCCAGGTAAAATGCGGTCCAACACGGTGTAGCAGCACCACCATTTAGGATAGGGAAAGTTAGTTTGATGCGACATATGGAGCACGAGTTACAGCCAGGTGCGGGCCGGATTGCAGTAAGTTACGCTGACCAGCGGTTGCGAAGTGGAATGGAGGCCACAGGGGCCATCGAACTGCTGAAAAGAGTAAAAGCAGCAGCTCACATGGCACAAGCTATAGGCAGAAGGGGCCCACTGACGCAACCGGGATGAGGTGCGTACATGACGCGAAGACACACGTTAGCGAAACAGAGGCGCGAGGGCCGAGTATAAATAGGTGTTGTTTTCTAACGAGAGTCATTCATGTGTGGGAGCTCTCCTGGACGGTGGGGCGTGTGACTCTGCCAGGCTACACGCAGCTACAGATAGGATGGCAGTGTCCCAGTCGTTGGTTCGACCCTCTGAGGCCGAGGTGGGGTCCGCAGCCAGCCAGGGCGGGCCACTCTTTGGCTCGCTATCACGGGCAGTCGTCTCAGCTCTCAACGCACGCCGGAGACTTTTGTGGCGAGGGCCACAGATTCGGACGCCAGATCGTGGGCGGTCGTTGTCGCCGCGTTCCCAGCTACGCCAGCCGAGGAAGACGCAACGGCAGGGCTGGCCTACAGCTCCCAGCGGAGCAGCGCGGAGTCAACGAGGACAGTGGTCACTGAGTCGCCTGCTGGCACAGCCATCCTGACGTAATCGGAACTCTGCAGCTGGCGAACAAGGCCGGCACGACTCAGCGTTGTGTTGCACAGGCCGCTGGACGTGCTACCTCAGCATTGCGGGTCCTGTGATGCAGACTGAGGTGAACGGAGACAAATAAATCATTTGGAAAGTCTCGCCGAGTTTTAATACGGCACTTCCTGGCACCTACCAGGCTACAACGGTTTTAGGAGGCATCCCACGACTTTTGATACCTCAGTGTAAGAAAAATGTTAGCTGAGAGCAGTTGAGTAATGCATCGGAAAACGGTGGTAGTCCATTGAAAACTTTGTGTACAGTATTACCAAGCTAAATGTCAAATACGTGTTAATTGACGGAAAGTGACTATACTAGTGCTATTCTTCTGTGAGAGGCAGAACAAAGATAGTTGGATATATTTTTGCAGGGACTGCTGCCCGATGTAGCAACGAAAGTATGGGTAGAGTTGCATGACAACTTAACAAGATCCATAGCAAGTAAGACGGAATTGAAAAAGACAAATGCTGTGAAAGTTTGGATAGAGAAGGAATTTTTACTTCAGGTGTTAAACATTACACGTGTGGAAGAACGGGACAGATCAGGTGGGAAATCCTTGAGTTGCAGTGTAGGAAATGGTGACAAACAGCGCATATGGAAGAGGAATACAAGCAGAAACCTAGGCACCACCAGCGCTTTTTTTCAGTTTCTTCCTTCCCAATACATCAGTCTGCTATCTCGTGTTAAGCTTCATGTCTTCCTATTCACTGTGCGTTTCAGTTTCTTTCTCGTATTTTATCCAGATCGCATCTCAAGTTTGATATGCCTCTGTAGCTGACTTGTCAGCAAATATGATTGGCACTTGGAGGGCCTGAATTCAGTTACTGGTACTGCCACGGATTTTTCCTTGGTGGGAGGAGCAGGGTCCACTCAGCATTATGGTGTCAACTGAGGAGCTAATTGAATGAGAAGCAGCGGCTCCAAGGGCTACAAAGTCGACAATGGCCGGTAGATCCATGTTCTAAGCCCACGCAGTTCCATATAGCACTCAAAAGGTGCTGGTACCTGAGGATGACACGGCAGTTTGTCAGTCCCAATTAGTCCATTTAATGGCCAAAGCGGTACTTTCTCTACCTCGTGTTTTAGATTGCTCTATTTATCAGTGGGCATTTACTTCTCTTCGGAACCCAATGACACATGAATTTGGAGGCTGTCATCCAATCATAATCATGTGTTCTTCTTCACCTTTGTGTTCAGTATATTGTTAAATGGTCACGCTTGTCTTGTGATTAACAGGTTTACCCTGAAGTGTGTGGTCATCAGTCTAAATTTTATTTTCTCCGCATGTTTCTGTCAACCTTCCCCGTTTCTGTAAGAAAATAAACACCTACAGCAGTCCTTATGTTGTCATTTATTGTGTAGATACCTGTTTCGGCTTTTCAGTGCACCATCATCAGGCCTTAGTTGATCCTGAATGGGTTATTTCGGTCCTCATATACAATGCATCAGTGGCCAAAAACTGGTTTACGCAGACTACCTGTAACTGTGACGTCGTCTCTCCAACCATCAACTGTCATCTCTGTGGAAGGTGGTCCATCAAGCTGACATTTTCCATTCCACTGAAAATGCTTACCAAAGCAGTTATTCATGGAAATAAACTGATCATTCTCAAACGCTTGTGGTAACTTCTCAAATCTGTGTGTAATGTTGCATAAAACAGAATGTTTAGAAAACAAATAGTAACCATTTGCGTTTAAATTATAGCACTCGTCAATAAGCTTTTTATAAATTTCGAGATCACCTTACACCCATTTTTAGAGTTAAGCAACCTGAACACGCAATGTGTGTCAGCATTCTCCGTCTCTTCAAATCCATAATCTTCTAGCCGCACCATCGTCACGTATTCTGGTCCAATTTCTTCAAAATTATTTAGGAAGGCTGGACTTTGCAGATTCTCTGAAACCACCAATGTCTTGCACTTACCATTCTCTCTTAGCAGCGATGTAAACGACGGCCTCAGAGTTTTGAAAGATGCCTCAGTGCTCAGAAAATGCAGTATACATTCATCGCCTGCTCTTAAACTAATACTAGTAACACTATGACCCTCGTCTTATCTCATTTATCATCTAGTATCATAGCCTTAATCATTGTTCCAGGAAGTATGTATGAGACTTAAGATGAAGGACTGAGGGCTGACTGTGGAGATCTCTGCTTGATTCTTCTTTATATACATGAAAGCATAGATGCTACATACATTTTTTCCTGTTTGAAAGTGATGTACTCTCCAGTCAATGTTATATGTCGACAGTAGCTGAAAAAACGCTAGCTCACTGGTGTAACAACTCTCCAAGCGTGAAGATGTCGAAACTTACAGCGCAACAGCAACTTCCCTCTCCTTCTCAATGGAGGCTTCACACAGCTATTATCGGTAGTTTGTTACTAGAAGACTAAGACAGTGGTCATTCATATAACTCAACTGTTTCTTCTTACAGGCAAGGTGAAATCATCACAGCCACTGGACGTGAAACTTATGCTGTATAGCTCAAGCTACAGTTTAAACATCACTGGTAGCAAATGTTAAGTGTGAGAATGATCTCGGATCATGAGTTCTACCCAGTGATCACTTTGGAAAATTCTCTATTTAGTGATACTAATGTCGTCTTATCCCCCGACTTCAATGCAGATCACAGTCAAGTGCAATGGTATTGCTGAAGCTCGTGTGTTGTTGTAACCAGTAAGTTTTGCAGAGACATCTCTCTCTGGAAACATTTCCATAATTTTATTGTAGTGCCTAAATACAGATTGTAGCATTCAAAACAAGCTGTTCCACCTGCTCTCCATTTCTTGCTTTAAGCTTTCCTGTATCCAGTTCAAGTCATGGGTTTCTTCATGAAACGGACTCTACGTTTGGCAGCTTAAGTGGAAAAAACCATTGCAACCTCATTTGTCAAACATTAGTAATAAAAAATGTGTTTCAGAGCTGTGTTCAAAAGATGTGTAATGCGTGCATAGTCCTGAAAGGATGTAGCGTCTTGTATATATTAGCGCTTTGCTCAGCGACAATCGAAATCTTATTACAATGCTGGAGATTTACTCCTAACAGTTTGGATCATGTTTCCTCAGGGTAATTCTTAATAAACTACTCAGATATTTTTTTCATCCAAGAAAAATGAATTTGCACTAATATTATAATGTGCAGTGCCTAATCCTGACAAATAAAAATGTAGTAATAGATATGTAACACATTTTGCGATATGTATTGTTCTATATATCCGCTGTATTCCACATGCATTCACGCTTATGGACTGGATAACGCTGAGCACGATACCCGCCCATATTTCATCGGCTTATCATTCAGTGATTCATGATGCTCTTGTAGGTTGTGGCAAAATGTTGGAGAGGTTTATATGTCCCTATTCTGAACCGATGTTTACAAGCTCCTGACATAAAGTGTGAAATCATAAATGGATGAAGGTCTGTGGCACATATTTATAAACACGCTTTCAGCGAAACTGATAATGCTTCAGAACTTACACTTTGTGTTGTGTTCTGTAGACATGTGCCTTCAGATGCGTGATGGTGGACTCATGAAGAGAACACAGCATTTGGCACAGTGCATGCAGCCGACGTTCTTATTAGTCGCTAACGAATATCTCATTCAGACATACACAAAATGTATTCAAGCTGCGAATATGGGCAAACATCAGATACATAATGGAATGACAACCATGAAATTTGTGACGGAGGGGGACTCGAACCCGGATTTGTCGATTATTTTGAGCGGTCACCTTACCATTAGGCTATCAGATAACACTGCACGAGAAGACCCGAGCTTCCGTATATCGTCAACCATGTGACTGCAACCTGCACTCCTACATCCATTATGTATATCCTGAACAGGGAAGACATTTTAAATGAAAGTCACTTTCCCAGTTTCAGTGGATAAATACGATACTGCGGTGCATCTGTTGCTCAGAAGTACGATACAATGTCCGTTTAGACATTCACGCATTACATAGTACTTCTGAACAGTGCAGCCACAGAAACTGCATTATCTTATCTCTCAAACATTGCTACAACCACTGTCTTTCGCACGAAGGATATAATATTTCTAATAAAGATTTCCTTTTCCACTCGCCTGCATCTCAAGTTCACGCCTGCCATCCTGCAGCGGGTCACTGAGCGGCGCTCGGATAAATATAGTAGACAGCCAGGCAATTCGGGTATGAGATGCTTGAGTGCGTGTCAAGGAAGTCGAGTGCAGTTGCTCCCCTGGTCCACAGGGGCTGCGCTGATCTGCCAGACTTACCTGGAGCTACATGCACCTAGCAATTCGAGGTGTGGGCGGCGGATAGAATTTTTTACTGTTGTATAAATGTTAGGTTTGTAGAATGTTAAACCAGTTCCTATTATTTAGAATGTTATTTATGCTGTCTTTCGCCGTTCTCAACACTGGCTCTCTAACTACAATATTGGCAACCAGAAAGTGATTAGTAAAACGTGAAGCCTGTAACTAGAGTTTCTAGTGCCCACTTCATCTGAGAATACACTTATAGTTACAGCTTATAGCTCTGAGGAATTAGGAGATTATCTGGGATTTATAATCAAAAACGATTTTCTAAAATAGTTGAGTATATTCTGAAAGTCACAGATGAAAAACAAAAGAATCCACACAACCTAACTAACAAAGCAGTTCAGAGTCTAATGCGCTGATGCAACTATAATTGTCCAAATTGAATATTTAAATGAATGCTCGCCATAATTTGATGATTAGTTTCATCAAATGCCACGCTAAATAAAAGTAGAATGTTTGTCCCGCGACGGCACGTGAAAATACGACAATACGCAAACTGAAGATCGATAATTAAGTCAACCCAGAATTAACACTTCACTCGCAAATGATTTCATGGTTACGCGTATCTCGAGTAACTTAATACGGCATCCGAGGCTGTTTGTAGCAATGATACCGACGCGACGCGACTCCCGACACAGATGACGTGCTATTCAGCGTCTGGAGAGAACTGGGGCCTTCTTCCTCGCGCAGCGTTCTTATATATAAAGCCGCGGTGCGGACGGCTAAGGGAACGCCTGATCAAATCGGCTCTCCCGACTAGCCGCTGGGCTAGTAATGCACCACATTAAATTACCGAATAAATCATGGCTTCTCTTGCTGATGGCCGATGAAGCTCTTAATTTAAATGTGCATTCAGCACGCAGGTAAGCATTGATAATAAAATTTTGACGTGGCTAAGTTAAATATTTTGGGCGAGAGAATTAATTTAATTACACTGCACGCAGTAGACGAGCTCTGAACTGGCCCTTTGGAGATACGCTATCGCTATAGTTTTATAGGTATTCAAATGAAACTTTTCACATCTTCATAGTTATAGCGGATCTCCAACCTACTTAAATATAAACATCCTAGCCTTATTTATTAGCCTACTTAATCTATCTTGCTTCCTTAAGTTTTAAGGAAAAACCAGAAAATCATGAATTTCCGCTAAAATTTTAATTTGTGAAACCCAAAGTACTGTTTTTATTAAATTATTATGAAAGATGAATCTAATTATAAATTTTTAATTTTCTAGCTGTTTTCTGTTGTGCCAATGATTTTTACAGAAAAACGTCCAAATTTCGAAAATGGCTAAAGTTATCGAACTGATATTCAACACATGTTGTTTTAGTATTACTCCTGACATGCTAGAAATGTTTTAGGTTATTTGCTTGATTTTTAAAGTAAAGTAAAGTAAAGTCAGAGCTAGTTACAGCGGACTGGCTGGAACACAATGGAAAGACTGATGTGAATTGACTACAGCGTGAGTAGGCTGCTTCCCTACAGCACCCTCTACTTAAAATTTTTTTTGTTTTTGAATGTTAATGAACGAGAAAAAAAATTTACTTACAAAAAGGGAAGCAAGAGTACACCTTAACTTCCTATGAAAATTTAAAATTGGAATGTAAACATGTAGAAACACTAAAAGAAAACTGATTATCTACACTAATTATTTAAATTGCGGGCATGTTCACTGCCTCTTTAGCAATATTATTACTCAAAATTTGAGCAAAGTCTATGAAACACTTTGGCATACATATTGCCTTAGACAAACAAACACATAAAATATGTAAAATTATGAAAATCTTAACTCCATTAAATACATTTTTACATACACAGATTCAAAGAAAATAACATGATACATAAACAGATGATTATCTCTTAGCAGTCTTTTCTAAACCTTAAAGAAAATTTCACAAATAATTTTTACACACGTGGTTGTAGCCCCTTTGGCTGGCGTTCTACACTTCCATTCACAAGGGTAGAGGAGGGGAAGTTGCTATGGTGTGCGTCCTTCACGTTCACTCTAAATTACATGGGGAAAGGGGAGGGGTCACTGTGAGTTGTGTCCAAGTCACTCCACGCTTTCACGCAGCTACCAGGCTGCCATTATCTGGTTTGTCCTGTAGAACAAACAAAAAAAAGTGCCTCAGACTCTGTTCACTTAACATCTAAGGGCGGGTCACAATGAAATGGGGATATATACATTTTATCCTTCAATATTTCGCTGGAACAAAGTAACAGAACTTTATAAATAGTACTCTCGTGGTTACTTAATTGTCATAAAATCGGTAAACAAATGGCTCAAAACGCCGTTAGTCACGCACTAGAGAAAATTAACGCTCAAGGCATACAATCATGAATCATATTTAATCTCAATTTATTATTTCTGTGCCGGAACACTGAACCAATGCTCGGTACATTCCTGATACATTTGTATTTTATTTATTTAGCTGACTCATCTTTGATTACCTTATTCTTAGAGATAGTATGAGTATATTTGATTAGTAGTTGTTTTCTCAGCTTCTTTGTACATGTGAGTAACTTTTGGTAACAGTACAGTTGTGAGTGTTCAAACATACTACGTTTAGTTGACTAAATCCGCTTATTGGTCCTCTGCTGCTGTGTCAGTTCCACATCTGCAATTAGTTACTTACTTACTCTGAAGTGTATTTATGCTGAGCTATAAATAATGTTTCACATCTGCCGTTAGGTTACTCAATTATGTTGCTAGTGTATGTACTTATTTAACACTCACTCTATTAACATTTAAAGCATAGGACAGCACATTTATTCCATATCTATAGTCTATTGCAGCTGATTAGTTTGCTCACGTGGCAATCCATTTCCACTCGATCGGACGCTGAAACCACAGGTAGTCTCTCTCGACCTACCACTAAAGTGCATCAAGTAATTATGGACGAGCATTGTGCTAAATTCCTTAAACCTATAGGACACCATGAGCTGCTCTGTCTCATCTAACATAAGGGTACCTATGGTCGCATTCACGCCTCCAACTCATACGTGTAGGTGTGTCCTGTCACACACTACACCAAATAACGGCCAGCTCCAACCTTATAAATACTTCAGGGACGTGTCCTTCATGTCTCAACCACAAACACTGCTCAATTCTATTACACTGCCTTTCCTTGCTACACCAGGTGAGTTTATTCTTACAACTTGTCTGCATATTTTTCATAACACTAAGCACTCTCTTTTACTATTAACTAGTTAGCTCTGCAGCATACACTAGGTTTCACTGCCACTTCATATCCTGCTTGTACACGAATTCATATATCTTTTTAAATTACTGTTGGTGGAGCATTTCCAATAAAACAACACTTTGTACTTACTATAATACCAGGGTTCTATACATAATTGTTACTCAAATACATTTGTATCTTAATTACGTCATACTTCTCTATTGTTTACGTCACTGTTAGATTTGTCACATTAGGTATTTTTCTTCACTAATCGGTGGATAGAATGGTTACAGAACTCATGGCTGGATAGCCATGACGGAAAGTTTTTGTATTAGAGAATAAGTGTCGAAGTTTTTGGGGACAGGAAAGATGAAGAATGAGTGAGACCTGAAATGGAAAGAAGATCTCACACAGCTGGGACTGCACAGCTGCCACACTGTGTAGAGGTTACAGAACAACCTCCTCCCTACAGCATTCATTAGTTTCAGAAAAATTTTCGTATTGGAGAGAAGGGGTCAAAATTTTTGTAGCTAGGAAAGATGAAGAATGAGTGAGACCTGAAATGGAAAGAAGATCTCACACAGCTGGGACTGCACAGCTGGGACTGCACAGCTGCCACACTGTGTAGATGTTACAGAACAACCTCCTCCCTACAGCATTCATTCATAACCCTTGACCACGCCACATCGATCTGAAAATACCTTATGATGCCTTTTTAAAACCTGTCTCAGGTCTTCCTTCTGATCAGCTGAAATTTTATCGATTTCCTGCAATTTAGCTTCTATTTTGTCCAAAATAATTGCTTCTTCTTCTTCTGTGTTTAGCTTACTTGTACTAAGATTAACACCTTCGTCCCAATATCTCCTATTTTTCAGAACTCGTATAGGCAGCTCCCAAGTTTCATCATTAGTTACTACATGGTTATCACTAAAAGGTACTGTAATTACTCCGGTTATTGGCAAGACCATTCTTAACTGGCTTCTTTCAAAGTCAACAACACTCTGATATTTCGACAAGAAATCTATGCCAATTAAAACCTCAATACTGAGATTGTTTACAATTAAACATGGATGATCAGTTAAATTACCATTAATGTTAAAGGGCAGCAAAGCTTCTTGGTTTACCGTTTTTGACACCTTGCCAGTAGCACCAATTATTCTTAGTCCTGATACCCTCATTACTGTAAGCTTGTCTTTACCAGGTAATGCATCAAAGAAGGACTGAGATATCGCATTCACTTCACTTGCACTGTCTAAGAGAAAACGTACATTGATGCCCAACATATTCACTATTATTATAGGGTGGCTTATTCTAGGTTGTACAGGTGGTTCCTCAAACTCATCCAATAGTTCCTTTTGGATTTGTCTCCAACTAAAGTGATCGACATCTGTCTTCATTACATTTAGGTCAAAGTGTGTAGGGGTTTCCTGAATTACATTTTCAGCTGCCTTTTCCAGTCGGTCTATTAATTTCAAATCGAAACACCGCACGACTTCATTACATTTAATTTGCTGAATATGACCCAAATTACTGTAGTCTGAGCGATTCTGCGCCTTCAGACCAGGCATAACACTAGTTACTGCTAAACCACTTTTACTGTTATCGTCGGGTTCCTTCTCCAGTGACAACTGGTCACAGCTACTGGGTTCATCGACCCTCAACAGGCTACACTCTACATTCTCACTTACCTCCTGTCCTAAATCTATTAGTACAGTATCAACATCCTGCACAGGCACTTTAGATAAGAGCACATCATCCTCATCGTAAATATAAGCATGAATTTCTTCTGCTTCTTCACCTGACAATTCAGTATTTTGTAGCTCTTCCCTACCATTACACTGCTGCGCCTTCTCTTTCTCTTCCCACTTAGAAAGTGTCTCTAACACGGTATCTATCAAATACTGTGAGTGATCTAATATTTCTGTTGTATCCTTAGACGCTACCGACACTTCATCCACCTGTTCAGTTTGAGTATTCTGATTTGTCTTACCAATTCCCGTAACTACTGGCTTAGGAAAAGTAACCGCCTGGTGAGTGCCAGTGTCCTCATAGACGGGAACTAGTTTTCCTGCCTCGGCCTACTACTGTTTCCTTTATTTTCATTATAGTTAACTGGCACAGCATTACTTTCCGTACTGTTGTTTACATGCATAATTCTGTTTGGAACAAAATTATTATCACTTGGATGCCATTGTTGGTTCTGATAATCATTTCTCCAATTCCTACCTCTCTTAGGATGGCGAACACCTACTGTTCTGATGTTTACATTGCCATTTTGCTCGTTCCTAAAATTACTACTATTGTTATTAGCATTTCTGTTATTACGTGCTTGCTGCTCATTGGCAGCAACACGTTCTACACGTTCCAAATATTCAATGAAATGATCCAGATTGTCTCTAGGGGCAGATATAATTCTAGTTTGCCAATACCATGGCAGTTTGGCTTCAAGACCTAGTATAATCATTTCCGGTTTTAGCTTTTCCGCCAAATGTGACAAACGTGAAATCCATGTCCTAGCAAATTCTTTAATAGATTCCTTGCCTACATTGAAGCGTTTTCACTCCAAAATTCTCTCAACACTTCATTTTGCTTATTACTAGACCAATACTCATTAATGAAAGCTGTTTTAAACTCCGCTAATGTTTTACACTTCAACATAACATCAGCTGACCAACGCATGGCGTCACCTACTAAATGGCTTCTAATAAATGAGATTTTCTCTGGTTCAGACCAAGTTGGGGGAATCACATCTTCAAAATCGTTCCAGAAATCTAGCGGGTGGATATTTTTATCTGGATCGAAGCGCAAGAACTGCCGACACCCGATAAAAGCGGCGTTTGCAGCTACAACTTGTTGTATACTACCATTACCAGAAGTTACTGTAGCTACTTTACTCTCAATGTTAGCAATGTTAGTACTAATATTTTCTCGTTTAATTTCAACATTATCTACTCTTTGCACAATATGAGTAGTATCAGTTTTGATTGCGTCTACTTCTGCTTGACATATGTTTACTTTTATATTAACATCTTTAAATCTATCTGAGCACAGTTCAGATTCTGCCTCGATCTTTTCTGTTAACTTGTGCTCCAGCTTCACATCTTCCATTTGGAAGTCTTTGCGAACCTCAGCAACTTCGGATTTTACTGTTTTATACATTTCAGAAAATTGTGGAGCAACCTTTTTCTTAATATCCTCATGATTGTAATCAATTTTATAATTCAAACTGTCTAGATCCTCTTTCAACTTATTGTAACCAGCCTTGAATTTATCGTCCATTACCTCCAATCTTTTATTAAAACTAGTTTGGCTGGCCACAATCTCATACTTTAATTCAGCATTATTGGATTCTAATTTATTGTCCATTGCCTCAAACCGTTTATTAAAATTTGTTTGGCTGGCCACAATTTCAGACTTTGATTCAGCATTACTACTTTTGACCTGTTCACTTATTTCAGACTTTAATTCAGCTGTCATTTTTGCATTACTGGCAGCTATTGCTTGTAATATAACATTTAAATCAACAGCCCCAGCATCTTTGGGTTGCTCACTAGCTGGCTTTTTATCACACTCAGGTGACGAAAAACTAGCTCCAACACCAGAATCATCAAAACTAAAAGAAACTTCTGATTGATTAGTCATATCTAACTTCTCCTTCTTAAACTCTACCACCACTGTTGACTAATTCATTTTTAATTCAACAGAGAACCTATCATCCAATAAATTAACAATTTCTGCTTTCTGCTTTACTACAGGGGTCTCCATTATTGAATCATTGCCCCTTCCCACACTACTGTCAGGAGACAATACTTCATATTTCACTTTAACATTACTACTTTCATGCATATTTACACTTGAACCGTTGTCTGGATTTACAGTTCCCTCAACAGACGGCACGCCGACGGCTGTTGTGTGTTTGTGCGGCCCGCAACTGCAGGCGCGGCTCCGGCTGCTCCAGCGGACGACTGCGGTGAGGCAAAACTGGCTTCTCTCGATGCCGGCAGCGCCGCTAGACTCAGTGCCAGCTCCGTCAATCCAGAGGCGTTGTTAATCCAATTGCGTCGTCCACATACGCACGTAACACATTCACTGTTCTATGGTCAGTTGCATGTCGCATTTCACTCGCGAATCCGAATAGGTAAAAATCACTTTCACTTTTACTCAGTTTATTTCCCGGCCGATGCACCATATGTGGGGCGGCGGATAGGAAAATAATTGTTGGTTATATAAATATGTTGTTTGTTGAAACACTGTATTTCCCGGTCGATTAACCATATGTGCAGCGGCGGGTGGAATTATTGTTGTTAAATGTTCCTATTATTTAGAATGTTATTTATGCTGTCTTTCGCCGTTCTCAACACTGGCTCTCTAACTACAATATTGGCAACCAGAAAGTGATTAGTAAAACGTGAAGCCTGTAATTAGAATTCCTAGTGCCCACTTCATCTGAGAATACACTTATAGTTACAGCTTATAGCTCTGAGGAATTAGGAGATTGTCCGGGATTTATAATCAAAAACGATTTTCTAAAATAGTTGAGTATATTCTGAAAGACACAGATGAAAAACAAAAGAATCCACACAACCTAACTAACAGAGCAGTTCAGAGTCTAATGCGCTGATGCAACTATAATTGTCCAAATTGAATATTTAAATGAATGCTCGCCATAATTTGATGATTAGTTTCATCAAGCGCCACGCTAAATAAAAGTAGAATGTTTGTGCCGTGACGGCACGTGAAAATACGACAATACGCAAACTGAAGATCGATAATTAAAGTCAACCCAGAATTAACACTTCACTCGCAAATGATTTCATGGTTACGCGTATCTCGAGTAACTTAATACGGCATCCGAGGCTGTTTGTAGCAATGATACCGACGCGACGCGACTCCCGACACAGATGACGTGCTATTCAGCGTCTGGAGAGAACTGGGGCCTTCTTCCTCGCGCAGCGTTCTTATATATAAAGCCGCGGTGCGGACGGCTAAGGGAACGCCTGATCAAATCGGCTCTCCCGACTAGCCGCTGGGCTAGTAATGCACCACATTAAATTACCGAATAAATCATAGCTTCTCTTGCTGATGGCCGATGAAGCTCTTAATTTAAATGTGCATTCAGCACGCACGTAAGCATTGATAATAAAATTTTGACGTGGCTAAGTTAAATATTTTGGGCGAGAGAATTAATTTAATTACACTGCACGCAGTAGACGAGCTCTGAACTGGCCCTTTGGAGATACGCTATCGCTATAGTTTTATAGGTATTCAAATGAAACTTTTCACATCTTCATAGTTATAGCGGATCTCCAACCTACTTAAATATAAACATCCTAGCCTTATTTATTAGCCTACTTAATCTATCTTGCTTCCTTAAGTTTTAAGACAAAAACCAGAAAATCATGAATTTCCGCTAAAATTTTAATTTGTGAAACCAAAAGTACTGTTTTTATTAAATTATTATGAAAGATGAATCTAATTATAAATTTTTAATTTTCTAGCTGTTTTCTGTTGCGCCAATGATTTTTACAGAAAAACGTCCAAATTGCGAAAATGGCTAAAGTTATCGAACTGATATTCAACACATGTTGTTTTAGTATTACTCCTGACATGCTAGAAATGTTTTAGGTTATTTGCTTGATTTTTAAAGTATTGCGCAACATTTATGACGTCAGAGCTAGTTACAGCGGACTGGCTGGCACACAATGGAAAGACTGATGTGAATTTACTACAGCGTGAGTAGGCTGCTTCCCTACAGAGGAAGTATAAATGTCAGATGCAGATCTGTACTCACTGTCTCCCATACAACCTTTACAGAACGGCATGCACCATATGTGGCAGTGTATCAAGGTAAATGCTCAGATAATTGTAGTGTCAATGATTTAAAATCATAAGTGGGGGAAAGTCCAGTATCATGGTTGCTCTCTGAGCTCAAACAACTTACGTGGCTTGTCGACTGCATTTATCACACCAGTTTCTCACGACCAAATGGCAGGAAAATGATGCATTATACAAGAAAGCTGTTAACTGCCATATGTGGGCTGCCGTAAGACTGAGAAGCGATAGCTCCACATAGATACCACTCTCATTTAACGGGGAAGTTCCGCAGTGCAGCACACAATGCATGCAACTTGATATACTCATTTTCTTCCACAGTTTGAGCGGATATGATGCTCATTTCGTCATTGAGCACTTAGGTGATTTCGATTTGCACAATGATCAGGTTAGTGTCCTGTCTGAGAGCGTCGAGAGATACGTTTCATTCGCCAATTGGATGAAGCCAGACATTACGTTGTGGTTCCTGCACTGGCTACGTTTTATGCATGCACCGCTTGAGAAACTTGGTAAGACTATGCGCCAGGAGCACTTGCACCTCACTAGGACTGCTTATCCCGACGACGCAAAGCTTTAGCTTGTAAAAGGGCCCTCCCTTACGAACACCTATATTCTGAGGAGAGACTAGACAAATCCAAATTGCCCTACGTAGTCGCAATGCTAACAAGGATGCGGAGTATGAACTTGTGGTCAATGTTTGGCAGGAATTCAACATATTCAGTTTAGGGGATACAAATGTGCACTTCCCTACGGATATTTTCTAGAAATTCTGGAGTGTATGCATGACCACATACACACTGTGTCGGGGCTTTCGTGAAAAACCCTCGTGTAAACATAGAATAATTGACCTGTGTCGACACGCTGGTCCTTTCCAAACGCACGATTTTCTGGGGCTTTGTCAAAGTAAAGTAGCCCGTGAATTGGTGAACAGTTCAAAACATATGACTATTTGAGTTACAATACGTATCTTTGTCTTAACTACTTATACGGGTATGCCATGAAACAATCTCTGCCTATTGGAAGGTTTAGCTGGCAGTCTGCTGACGGATTAGGTACATTAACGAATGTGGCGGCGAATTCTGGTGAAGGATAAGTCACGGAGGCAGACATGTCATATCCTAATAGTTCTTTTTTGCTGAAAAAATCAGCAACGAGTTGCACAAAAGAAATTTTATTTCTTTACCAGTTTTAGGCACTTAGTGTCTACCTTCAGAAGATTATAACTATCGCTTTATCAACGAGTGTAACAAAGACGCACGCTTGTGCAGCACATTACTGTAGTAGTGTGGGTCATATTGCGTGTAGAAATATGGTATAAAGAAACCAAACCGCAACTGCAGACATCAAGTTAAAACTGGCATGGTGGTATTTGAAGGTAACTGATGTGCTGTGGTAATGCTTCTGGTCGTGCCACTGATGGTGTGGTGTAGGTGATGGCGGGTGGGAGGTGGCGAGTCCTGCCATAAGGTGGCGATGTCTCCCTTGACGATAGCGGCCCGAGCGATGCGCTGCGGTGACTGCAGCGTCGGCAGCGAAGACTCCCACTAGAGGTCAACGAGGTGTCTGATGTCGATTTCTGAGTAGGCAAGAACTGTTCGAAAACGACAGCAGAGCGCTAAAGCACAGGTGTTTAGAGATATAGACGGTTAGAGAGTTGCTATGGACAGTTCACTGTGGGGCAAGTGAGTCAACCCTTCCTTGACCGTGGAATCTACACTCCTGGAAATTGAAATAAGAACACCGTGAATTCATTGTCCCAGGAAGGGGAAACTTTATTGACACATTCCTGGGGTCAGATACATCACATGATCACACTGACAGAACCACAGGCACATAGACACAGGCAACAGAGCATGCACAATGTCGGCACTAGTACAGTGTATATCCACCTTTCGCAGCAATGCAGGCTGCTATTCTCCCATGGAGACGATCGTAGAGATGCTGGATGTAGTCCTGTGGAACGGCTTGCCATGCCATTTCCACCTGGCGCCTCAGTTGGACCAGCGTTCGTGCTGGACGTGCAGACCGCGTGAGACGACGCTTCATCCAGTCCCAAACATGCTCAATGGGTGACAGATCCGGAGATCTTGCTGGCCAGGGTAGTTGACTGACACCTTCTAGAGCACGTTGGGTGGCACGGGATACATGCGGACGTGCCTTGTCCTGTTGGAACAGCAAGTTCCCTTGCCGGTCTAGGAATGGTAGAACGATGGGTTCGATGACGGTTTGGATGTACCGTGCACTATTCAGTGTCCCCTCGACGATCACCAGTGGTGTACGGCCAGTGTAGGAGATCGCTCCCCACACCATGATGCCGGGTGTTGGCCCTGTGTGCCTCGGTCGTATGCAGTCCTGATTGTGGCGCTCACCTGCACGGCGCCAAACACGCATACGACCATCATTGGCACCAAGGCAGAAGCGACTCTCATCGCTGAAGACGACACGTCTCCATTCACGCCTGTCGCGACACCACTGGAGGCGGGCTGCACGATGTTGGGGCGTGAGCGGAAGGCGGCCTAACGGTGTGCGGGACCGTAGCCCAGCTTCATGGAGACAGTTGCGAATGGTCCTCGCCGATACCCCAGGAGCAACAGTGTCCCTAATTTGCTGGGAAGTGGCGGTGCGGTCCCCTACGGCACTGCGTAGGATCCTATGGTCTTGGCGTGCATCCGTGCGTCGCTGCGGTCCGGTCCCAGGTCGACGGGCACGTGCACCTTCCGCCGACCACTGGCGACAACATCGATGTACTGTGGAGACCTCACGCCCCACGTGTTGAGCAATTCGGCGGTACGTCCACCCGGCCTCCCGCATGCCCACTATACGCCCTCGCTCAAAGTCCGTCAACTGCACATACAGTTCACGTCCACGCTGTCGCTGCATGCTACCAGTGTTAAAGACTGCGATGGAGCTCCGTATGCCACGGCAAACTGGCTGACACTGACGGCGGCGGTGCACAAATGCTGCGCAGCTAGCGCCATTCGACGGCCAACACCGCGGTTCCTGGTGTGTCCGCTGTGCCGTGCGTGTGATCATTGCTTGTACAGCCCTCTCGCAGTGTCCGGAGCAAGTGTGGTGGGTCTGACACACCGGTGTCAATGTGTTCTTTTTTCCATTTCCAGGAGTGTATTACGTGTTTAGAGACATAGATGCTTCGAGAGTTCCCCTGAATACTCCACTGTAAGGCAAGCGAGTCAATCTTTCCTTGATAGTGGCATCTATTAAGTCCCCCCTACAACCTCTGGAAGGAATATAACAAGAACTGTAGAACACGTTGCAGAATGTCGCCGGCCGCTGTGGTCGAGCGGTTCTAGCCGCTTCAGTCCGAAACCGCTCTGCTGCTACGGTGGCAGGTTCGAATCTTAACTCTGGCATGGATGTGTATGATGTTCTTAGGTTAGTTAGGTTTAAGTAGTTCTACGTCTAGGGGACTGGTGACCTCAGATGTTGAGTCCCATAGTGCTTAGAGCCATTTGAACCATTTTTTGCAGAATGTCAGTTGGTGAGCTAGGACGATTATGTATGCTTAGGATATGGCTGAGAGGTAATCGCCGGTTTTATCGGTTAATAGTCGATTATGTTATATCTAGTTCAGTGCTGCTTGCTTTTCAATCACTGGCTGACATTCCTGTTTGAAATAACCAGTACCCTCAACTGCTGCTAGCTTCATGTGCTTCACTGTGCCATAAACTGTACCCTGCGCATAGAAATGTTCCTGTGTTGTACGTGATTCAGCTGCACTGTGTCTCACTGTCAGAGTGGAGAGAGAGATTTTTGTCATCTCTGCCTTTGACCACTGAACAACAGGCTCATTTCAAACGGTCACACACTTGAACAGAATACATATTGTAGGCAATTACAATCCAGACCGGCACTATTTAAGGCAAACACAATTTTTGATTTCAGGCGACCTTAAAAAATTCGGTTCATGGGTTATAGAATTATGGAGAGGTGTCAGTCTGAACTGGCAAACTTTTATCGTCTGTTAAATTTCATACTAGTAACATTTGAGATCCCAAACTGAAGAAATGCAGTGTCATAACACAGACTGAACAACATCCAATTGAATTTGTTACCGCTAAAGTTGTCCTGAATTTCATTGCGAGAGGACTTCTTAGTGACACTACGTTATCAAAACATCTAACAAAGGTCTACGTACGCCAGAAACAATTTGTATTTTCTGAAACATAAATGGGCACTGTATAAAGTGTAAGGAGGTTCTAGACTAGGTGAGATTTTTAAGTGACATTTAAAGTTCGCTAGCGTCACACATCGGAGAAGTCAATGACAAAAGTTACCGACCAATGACCACCTCTCATAAATCACATATTGCAGAAAGAATTTCTTATGAAAGTATTTAAATGATCTCAGACGATATCACTAAAATACCATTACAGTAAAGTAAAGAACAACGGGTATGTTGAAAATAGCCGGTACTGGTCCAGTCTCTATTATTTCGGGATGAGTGTTGTACCTGGATAATTTTGCACCTCGAAACGGATCATGTCATCTGGTCGGTGTTTCAATCTAGTGACCGATTTTATAGTCGCATGAAGGAATGTGCACTAGTTGCCATCATATGCAGTTTCTGGTTTCCGGCACTTCTACTGTTTTTGTTGCTGTGAGGCATGAGATGGTGTTTTGAACAGTGTTTGTAAATATTGCGAGTTCTACATATTTAAGTGCTGTATAATACATTAAATCTATTGTGAGGGTGTTGATAATTCTCCGGTTATAGGATCTTATGGTGAGTAAAATTCTGCATATTTTTAAAGCTATTGTGGTCGGTTAAGCCATACTTCATCAGTCGTGCACCATCTTGCATCTTGAAACGGAAGGTTTCTATGGAACACATTATATTTGCAAATGAAGCTTCATTAATTTCTTAAGAACTTTCTGTCTTTCAAAAATGGAAATTTGTGTTAGTTGACAATAGCTTGTATTTCAAAATGTTTTAACTTGGATCTGGTTTGTGAAAGTAATTCCTCTTAAGTTGATTTCATTTTATGATTATTGGTATGCAGTAAAGTAATATTTTAATGTTACATATAGACTAATAAATACCTTATTGGCAAGATTTTGTCGACTGCAATAGTTTTAGTTTGAATAGAATGTTTGTTCCTATTGAGGGGTAATCTATCACTCTGGTGACTGTTTATTAGTCACGAAGGATAGTCGTGACGAGGAGACAGCACATTGATCTTTTAGCAAGTTAATTTTTAGTTTTGAGCGGCACTTTCTGCTGGAAATGTTATGTTTATTTTGCGCCTGTCGCAAGAGCGAAAGTGGGCGCAGCGCATCTGCAAAGCAGGCGTGGTGGACACCTGTTTTCTTGCTATGGAGACACCTGCTGTTCGGGGCGGTTATTCCGTGTAAAACGCCGTCCCACCTCGGAGATTCACTGTTGACAGTGGAACCTCGCAGGGTCATGACGTCACTTGTCATGGGAAACCCAGGGGGGAGCAAATAAAGAAGACCTAGCTGAAAATTTTTAACTTTGTTAAAATTGTATGCTGGAACGGTCTACTGCCTCAAGATACAGCGAAAGGGTCAGGCAGGCACTATAGATAATTAACGGTGACGACAAAAACTTTTAAGTAATCCACCTCCTTACAACGTCTGAACAGCTGCAGGACATTGCTCTCCGTTATGACACACTTTAAAACAGGTCGTTGGAACGTTTCTTTGCCAGGGAATGAAAAGATTTAATTGAAAAAAAAGGGAAATAAATTTCTTTTAAAACTAAAATTAACTATCTAAGAGGAAAAGTTTTATCGGAATGCGAAGTCGTCGTTGCTAACAAAGGAGGGCAGCACTTGGGTTTGGGGCAGTGTATAAAGCGAGGGCGGTAACAGTAAGAGAGCGGATAGGTGGAAAGAGAACACTGATGACGTGCCCGAGGAAGAGACACGAGATGACTCGGAAGAGGTGTGGGATCCAGTGTTAGAACGCAAGGCAGAAAGGATAGATAATATTTCATCAGAATTTCTGAAACCATTGGTGGAAGTGTCAACGGAACAACTGGTATGTAGAATGTATGAGACAGGCAATATACCATCAGGCTGTCGGAAAAAATCATCCATACAGCTCCGAAGATACCAAGAACCCAAAACTGCGAGAATTACCGTACAATCAGCTTAAAAGCTCATGCATCGAAGTTGCTGAGGATATAATTTACAGAAGAAATGAAAGAAAATTAAGGTCTATTAGATGACGAGGCAGTTCTAACGTTGAGGTTGATAATGGAAGCAAGACTGAAGAAAACCCAAGACACATTCGTAGGAACTGTCTACCTCGAAATAGCGTTCGATAACGTCAAATAGTGCAAGGTATTAGAAAGTCTGTGAAAAATAGGAATAAGCTCAAGGGAAAGACGGATAATAGACAATATGTACAAGAACCAAGATGGAACAATAAGAGTGGATGACCAAGAACGAAGTGCTTGGATTAAAAAGTCTTTCATTCCTGCTATTCATTCTATACATCGAAGAAGCAATGACAGAAATAAAAGGAAGGGTGGGGTTAAAATTCAGGGTGAAACGATATAATGAGAAGATTCGCAGACGAAATAGCTATTTTCAATAAAAGTGAAGAAGAATTACACAATCTGTTGAACAGAATGAACAGTCAAGTGAGTACAGAATATGGATTAAGAATAAATCGGAGGAAGACGAAAGTAAAGAGAAATAATAAATGAGAAAGAGGGAAACTTAGCAGCAGACCTGGGGAGCCCGAAGCAGACGAAGTTAACGAATTCTGCTACTTAGCAGCAAATTAACCATCCATGGAGGACGGGTCAACGAGGACATAAAAAGCAGACCGTACTGACAAAAGCGGCATTGCTGGCCAAAAAAAGTGTACTAGTATGAAACAGGCCTTATTTTGAGGAAGAAATTTCTGAGAATGTACGTTTGGAGCATATATGGCAGTGAAACATGGACTGTAGGGAAATCGGAACAGAAGAGAAACGATGCATGTGGGATGTGATGCTACAGGAGAATATTGAAAATTAAGTGAACTGACAAGGTAAGGAATGGGAAAGCTCTCCCCAGAATCGGCGAAAGAGGGAATAGGGAATATGTGGGGAACACTGACAAGAAGAAGGGACAGGATGATAGAACATCTGTTTGGACACCAGGGAATAACCTACATAGGTATTAGAGGGAGCTGTACAGAGTGACAGCTGTAGAGGAAGACAGAGATTTGTATATACTCAGCAAACAATTGACGATGTAGGTCGCAGTTCCTACTCTGAGAGGAAAATTTTGGCACAGGAGAGGAACTGATGGCAGGCCGCATCAAACCAGTCAGAAGACTGAGGACTCAGAAAACAAATGAATAAATATACTATTATTTGTTTTAAAAACGAATAAATTCAAGGAAAAATAATTTACTGAGGGGAAATTGCTGAATATGTCGACAGAAACTTCGTTAAAGGAGCAAATAATTAGTTCACGGGGGAGATGAACCGCGCAAGGGTCAGCTGTAAGCTACTACCGTCTCCTGTTAAGTGTCAACACATGTGCAGGCGACTGCAGCTGCGCCGTTAACTCCAGAGTAGGCCGTAGTCGCAGAGTAGTTACCGCCTGCAACGCGGTTCGCAGCATCTGGTGAATTAACGTCTCGCCGATATCTCGAGGCAACTAGTGCTGTTCTAAATCTTCTGCGAGCTGTATTTGAAACAATTCTTTTTGGTGGTTGTTGTTGTGGTGCGTGCGTGCATGCCTGCGCGCGCGTGTGTGTGTGTGAGAGAGAGAGAGAGAGAGAGAGAGAGAGAGAGAGAGAGAGTAGTAGTAGTAGTAGTAGTAGTTGTTGTTGTTATTGTTGTTGTTGTTGTTGTTGTTGCAGTAGTAGTAGTGGGATCACTATAGTTTTGAGTGACAGAAGTGTTCTTTTGCAAACTTTTGGCGTACGGCGGACGTAGAAACTAAATTAGAACCCTTTTGATACTGTACTGTATTTCTTAGAGGATGCCAGTAATAACTAGAGGCACGGCGACAAATGATCCTGAATGGCTGAAGAATTTGAGTGAGAGTATAGCTGAGTCAAAGCACAAAAGGTCAACTGTCAAACTTCGTGAATTACTGACTTAAGATCCGATTTGTCTGCAAGCATGCCACGCGGGATTAGCCGAGCGGTCTTGGACGCTACAGTCATGGACTGTGCAGCTGGTCCCGGCAGAGGTTCGAGTCCTCCCTCGGGCATGGGTGTGTGTGTTTGTCCTTACGATAATTTAGGTTAAGTAGTGTGTGATAAGCTTAGGGACTGATGACCTCAGCAGTTAAGTCCCATAGATTTCACACACATTTGAACTTTTTTTCCTGCAAGCATAAGCGCTATTACGAGACGAAAACGTGTTTAGAGCCGTATATATGACGTATATAAGTGAAGCTCGACAAGAGAAATAAGAGATGAATGCTACGTTTAAAGAGTTGCAAACTACAATGAAACCTTTAACTGAGAATTTACATGCACAGGTAAATAAACAGCGCGATCTGGTAAGAAAAGAGATCAATGAACAGTGTCGTAATGTAAATAATGATGTAAGAGAAATGAAAGTGCAATTTACAACGTTAAAGGAACAAATCTGAGACACACAGTCGAGGTTTTAGTATTAGAGCAAACTAAAGATTCGGTTGTAAGGGTAACTGCCGGATACATCTTTGCTAGTTTGGAGGATCGACTAAGTGACTACAGTATTTTTTTATTCTATAGGAATACACCGAAAGAAACACAATGTCATAATTTTAGCTGTTAAGACACATTGCAAATATTTAAAAATATTGCAGTTTGACAAATTTATAGCTCGCCAGGTGGTTGGACAAAATTACGCCCCTGCTCTAGCTGTCGGAGATAGTGCATGCGCAACACGGTAGGCACATATCCTTGTTTCACTGCATATCGATAAACAGATAGGACGGCACAACACGAACGTAATGTTGAAGGCGTATTTCAGTTTTCGTTGATAATTTAACACAGCTCTCACAGTTATAATTTGCTCATTTAATAGCCATAATAACTAGCAGTTGCCTTTGCGGTATTGCTAAGTGTTAGTAGTGGAGACAAAGCTGACTTTTTTTCTTCCTACTTGATTGCTAACACAACATCTGCCTTCGTGCAGGCTGACGAGGCTCACAGAGATGTGAACCCAAGTTAATATATCGAACTTAGAGAAGATGTAGTATGAAGAACGTGGTATGAAATCGAAATCATCTGCTTTTCCTGAATATCTACATGTGTATTCAATACATAATTTCTTGGACATTCATTCGAATGATGTCGACATTTTGTTAGAAATTTCGAAGACATTGACGATTCCATAAATTGTGTTTCGAACCAAAACACTGTACCTATCTAGTCCCAAGAAAACATATAATATACAGCTTTCAGTGGCAAATAAAAGGCTGTAAATTATTTGGTTAAACGATGGAGAGAGTTAGGTAGTTGGAAAGTTAGTTTCGTTTCGTAAAATCTGAACGTGTATTGTATAAATGGAAGAAACTTGGAAGAAATATGCGGCAAAATGGAACTCAGGGATGAGTGTGAAAGGAAACTAAATCGAAGTATTTACGACTGATTATGAGAGACAGTGCACCATTACTGAGAGAGATCTTCGAGGCTGGGTCATCTGATTTGCAAGTGAGAGGAAAGTTATTGATTTCCAGGCTTCTTCGACCCAGTTAAACAGGTTCAGGAAATTTTACTGTAAAGTAAATTTAATAAGTTTACTTCAGGTAAACGTGCAGATATCATTAATAGATGATTCCATGAAGGAATTCATAGTTAGCATGAAGATGATGCTTCTTGATGGGTATAAAATCAGTCAGGTTTAACGGAAGAATGGCGTGAAAATAGCACTTCATCATTTCGAACGGAAGAATTCAGAGTCGATTGTGCAACTGATGAATGCTATGCCACGTTCTATTATTCTATCCCACTTTTCAAGATTTTACTACGTCGATTACAAGTTTTTTGCATTAAAGACTCCTTGTTTAAATTTTGGTCTCAATTTATTTATTCATTTGCTTATTTAAGAAAGCAAGATAATGGCCCTCACGCCCTCTCTTATATAGAATCAGGCATTCTACAAAATTTGCATTGTATATATTACAGTAAGCAAGTTATACCACATTTCGAAAAAATTAAAAATTATAATAGTGCAGAGGAGAAGACTATACACAAAATTTATATTGGTACAACAATAATTAGAGACTACAATGAGGTAGGTTTTCAATAATGAGTGCTAGCGGCAATGGGGATGGAATAAGGAATAGGCGAGGAAGGGAAAGATGAATGTGATAAAACAAAGTTCAAGAGTATAAGGCAGGAGGATATGCCTTGAGGATATGCCTTGAGGTTTCTGAGGAGATATAAAACTGCGGAAAAGTAAACCACTGATTTTTATCAATGGCGCTGTGAAGTGCCCGACTGCATTAATTTTTCTTCTGTCAGGTGTGACTGGTGTAAAGATGATGTTGGTTTTCCTCACGCAGTAGGCACGTCCTAGTTTTATGACTACTGTAGGGTATAAACAAGAAACTGTGCCATTTTTAGCAAAATATAGATTATTCAAAAATTAAAGTGGTACAGGAATTGCTATAAAATATTTAACGCCAACAAATTATAGTACAATTGATGGAAGTCGTCTTTAATGTTACATCATACACTGTCTTGATTTACTTTTGTGTGCAAGTCACTTGGGTAACAGTACCATCTGCAGAAGTTTAGCTGACGATATGACCTCCATGTTATTCGAAAGTCTGAAAACACTTTTCGAATTATTTAAGTGGTTAAATTGCGCGTGCGTGTACTTTAAATTTCGAGGTACACTATGTGATCAAAAGTATCCGGACACCCCCAAAAACACACGTTTTTCACATTAGGTGCATTGTGCTGCTCTCTACCACCAGGTACTCCATATTAGCGACCTCAGTAGTCATTAGACATCGTGAGAGAGCAGAATGAGCCGACCAGTGTGGCCGAGCGGTTCTAGGCGATTCAGTCTGGAACCGCGCGGCCGCTACGGTCGCAGGTTGGAATCCTGCCTCGGGCATGGATCTGTGTGATGTCCTTAGGTTAGTTAGGTTTAAGTAATTTCAAGTTCTTGGGGACTGATGACCTCAGATGTTAAGTCCCATAGTGCTCAGAGCCATTTTTGAGCAGAATGGGTCGCTCCTCGGAACTCACGGACTTCGAACGTGGTCAGGTTATTAGGTGTAACTTGTGTCATACGGCCGTACGCGAGATTTCCACACTCCTAAACATCCCTAGGTCCACTGCTTCCGATGTGACAGTGAAGTGGAAACCTAAAGGGATGCGTACAGCACAAAACCGTACAGACCGACCTCGTTTGTTGACTGACAGAGACCGCGGGCCGCGGTGGCCGAGCGGCTCTAGGCGCTTAAGTCCGGAACTGCGCAACTGCTACGATCGCAGGTTCGAATCCTGCCTCGGGCATGGATGTGTGCGATGTCCTTATGTTAGTTAGGTTTAAGTAGTTCTAAGTTCTAGGGGACTGATGACCTCAGATGTTGAGTCCCATAGTGCTCAGAGCCATTTGAACCATTTGAACTGACAGAGACCGCCGACATTTGGAAAGGGTCGTAATGTGTAATAGGCACATATCTATTCCGACCATCACACAGGAATTCCTCTGCATCAGGATCCACTGTAAGTATTATGACGGTCAGGCGGGTGAGAAAACTTGGATTTCATGGTCGAGCGACTGCTCATAAGCCACACATCACGCCGGTAAAAGCCAAACGACGCCTGGCTTGGTGTCAGGAGCGTAAACATTGGACGATTGAATAGTGAAAAAACGTTGTGTAGAGTGATTCTATGTTGTGTAGAGTGACGAATCACGGTACAGAATGTGATGATCCGATGGCAGCGTTTGGGTATGGCTATGGCGAATGCCCGGTGAACGTCATCTGCCAACATGGGTAGTGCCAACAGTAAAATTCGGAGGCGGTGGTGTTATGGTGTCGTCGTGTTTTTCATGGAGGGAGCTTGCTTCCCTTGTTGTTTTGCGTGGCACTATCACAATATAGGCCTAATTTGCTTCCCACTGTTGAAGAGCAATTCGGGGATGGCGACTGCATCTTCCACCACCTGTTCATAATTTACGGACTGTGGCGGAGTGGTTACAAGTCAATAACATCACTGTAATGGGCTCGCCTGCACAGAGTCCTGATCTGAATCCTATAGAACACCTTTGGGAAGTTTTGGAACGCCGACTTCGTGGCAGGCCTCACCGACCGACATCGATACCTCTCGTCAGTGCAGCACTCCGTGAAGAACGGGCTGCCATTCCCCAAGAAATCTTCCAGCACCTGATCGAACGTTTTCCTGCGGGAGTGGAACCTATCATCAAAGTTAAGGGTGGGCCAACACCATACTGAATTCAAGCATTACCGATGGAGGGTGCCCCGAACTTGTAAGTCATTTTCAGCCAGGTGTCCGGATACTTTTGGTCACATTGCGTATGTGGCGGTACGTTCTCTTATCTGGATGTGTCTGCTTATTTACCGATTCTCGACTAGGCAGAAATAGCTGTACAAACTGCTGCTTTAAGCGGGTCTTTGTGCGGCAAAAGTGATATCTTTAACATTTTTTAAATACTTGTAGTATGCCTTAGCTGCTACAATTCTGCCAGTGTGTTTCTCTCGGTATATTCTTCCATTATGCAAAATTTCAAGGAAGGTTTCGACATATCTGATTGGTCCATGTCCTTGTGAGTTCATAGATTCAGGAGGTACAAAATCAAACCCAATCGACTATCAGGGGACCACAGTATGCAGCATTATTAGATAGGCATGGAGAGGAATTACAGAAAATCTGCGAGGAGCCCACGAAACGTTAGCTAAGCAAACGGAAACTGATGGGAAGTAGAGGCCTGTCAGGAGAGATAATTTAGGATCTGCATCTAGGAAATGAAACAAATCTATCCAAGCGATTTCTACAGCTCAAACCGGAGGGAGAAGTACTCCCAACATATTTCTGAGGTTATTTTCTAAGCCACTGGCTAAACGTTGGTTCAATTGGAGAAAAATTCCCCGTGCTGTGTCACACATTATACATAGATGCAGTTTATTTAACAGTAAGTGGGGACCTTTTAAATAGTAAAACACGTAGTAAAGATTTAAGCGCCCGGGTTCCCGGGTTCGATTCCCGGCGGGGTCAGGGATTTTCTCTGCCTCGTGATGGCTAGGTGTTGTGTGCTGTCCTTAGGTTAGTTAGGTTTAAGTAGTTCTAAGTTCTAGGGGACTGATGACCATAGATGTTAAGTCCCATAGTGCTCAGAGCCATTTGAACCATTTTTAAAGATTTGATATGGGTCTACTGACCGTATCCCGGCGCTGGATATGTTATGTCCTGTTGAGCGCAGCGGAGATCAGTGCAGACACGGTATTCCCCATATTGCCAGTCACGGGACTGGAGAGACTTTCAATTACGTTAAACGTTGGATAACAGGCGTTATGACATTATAGTTCTTTGGACTTACTTTCATTTACTTATATCAGCCCAATTTGTGCAGTTATTACTTGATTGTTGAAAGAGACGAATAGTATTTAGCGTAATACTAGATCAGTTTTGTTCGGTCTGCTGCTAGAGAAACTTTAAATACTAAATAGGATAGATGGTTTGGGAACAGAGTTTAAGTTCAGTAATGAATTAATTCTTTACAAATGGTAAAGCGTTACTGCTTGTTAAATCACATAATTACTTGGTTGGATTTATAGCAAATGAGTAAAATTAAGGGATATTAGCGATGTTCAGCTCAGTCAGCTGTTGCTGAAGTCTAGCAGAGATAATGGAGTCTCTGGTCTGGTACAACCACTCGTAAGCGTCAGTCAAAGATATTCTCGCGGGAACATTTAGCGTTATTGCTTAATATGTTTGGGATCTGCTGTTGGGCTTAATCTCAAACTGAAAAGATTCATTAAGATAAGTGCTATATTAAAAATGCGAAGTATAATCCTGCCACTGTAGCTCAGATGCATAGTTAAATTAAGAAGTAAATAACATACAGGATGTTCCTAAAAATCACCGACAAATTTTAGGGACAGGTTCCCTCCATCAAAACAAGAAAACAATATCTAGTGAACAAGGGCTCTAATGTACATACCTTAAGAAATATGAGCCCTAGTTCATCTTCGGTACTATGAAACACATTTCTCCTACAGAAATCTCTTTGCTTTTCGTATTTTGAGAGAAGGTAGTATGGACCAAAACAAGAAAAAAAGCCAGTAAATAAGGACTCTAAAATGCATTCGGTAAGAGCTAAGAGCACTCATTTAGATGTGTGTCACAACAGCGAAAAATGAGCAAATGCCCTTAGCTCTCAAGGTTTACATTTTAGCCCCCTTGTGTACCAGACTTTTTTTCTTTTTTTGGTCAGTACTTCCTCCTTCCAAAATTCGAAAACAAAGATCTTGCAGTAGAAGACATTCGTTTCATAGTATCGAATACGAATAAGTGATTGTACCTCTTAACGTATGTATTTTAGAGCACATGTTTACTAGACATTTTTTACTTACTTTTGTATCAGGAACCTGGTCCTAAAGTTTGTCAGGACACGCTATATATTTATAGCTACACGATAATAGGGAGCTGGAAAAACCTTATTGTTACAGACGTCAAGTAAAACGGAACATAGGTTACGCAGACCTAATTCCTACTACTACGCCCATGTTCTCCCATAACCCTTTCATCTGCTCCTTCCTCTGAAACAGCATTGCAATCCGCCATGACTATTTGATTTTCATCTCCATTTACGTGCTTAATTATCCTTTCAATATCCTCATATACTTTCTATCTTTCATCTTCTGCTTGCGACAGCGCCATGTATACTTGTGTCGTTGGCGCTGGTTTGCCACCAGTTGTGATGAGCACGACCCTATCACTGAACTCACTATTAACTTCCTACGTATAACGGATCCTACTACCGTTATTCCATTTTCTGTTGCTATTGATGTTACTCTGTACTCGCATCATAAGAAATTCTTTTTTTGTTCACTTTTCATTTCACTGACGCCCCCTGGATTGAGCTTCAGCATTTCCCATTTCATATTATCTATCTTTCCTACCGGTTCAAAGTTTGACATTCCACGCCTCGCTTCGTAGAAGTTATCATTTCGTTGGTTATTCAGTCTTTTCTTCACGGCTACCTCCCCCTTGGCAGGCCCCTCTTTTGCCAATGCAGAGATCATCATGAAGCTTTCTCAATTACAGGCCATATGTCCTGTGGATACACATTATGTGTCTTTAATGCAGTGGTATCTATTGTGTTATGCATCCTCATGCCATTGATCATAGCAGATTCTTCCGCCTTTTAGGTGCAGTTTCCCACCCCAAGGGCAAGAGAGTGCCCTGTACCTGTGTCCACTCCTCCGCTGACTGACGATTTTAGCAAACTCGCAGTAGCCAGACTTTCACGAGCATTAGCAGATCGGCTCAATGATGTGAGAATTGATGTGGGATCACTACAGGAAACAGTCTACCATGCGGTAAACACATAATTGAGTTCGGTATTACTGCCCCCAAAACAGTTCTTGACAGCGTTTCAAATAACGGAAAAAGATTTCGCTCCAGCGTTACTAGAGGTAGCAAAAGTGTTGGAGAAAACCTTAGCAATGTTTTATTGTATAGCAAACTCGGAAGTAAATAAGGACTGAGTAAAATTACATATGTTAGCTCGATTACCAGTGGAAGGCATGAACGTGAAATATCGATTTTACATGGTTCACCCTTATCCAGAATGATGAACAGCGATGGACGCGAGAGACGTTTGTTACTTCTAAGCATCGAGAAGCTCACTCTCTTATGTCACTAAGAGACCTACAACAGTGTCTGTAGGAGAACATCATTTGTCCAGCCAAAGAAGTGCAAACTGACTCACGGACATGCGAGATGTAACTGTTTTTTAGGAAAACGAAGGCAACGGAATGTCGGAAAGAAATATTCTACATCTACATCTACATGGATACTCCGCAAATCACATTTAAGTGCCTGGCAGAGGGTTCATCGAACTACCTTCACAAATCTCTATTATTCCAATCTCGTATAGCGCGCAGAAAGAACGAACACCTATCTCTTTCCGTACGAGCTCTGATTTCCCTTATTTTATCGTGGTGATCGTTCCGCCCTATGTAGGCCGGTGTCAACAAAATATTTTCGCATTCGGAGGAGAAAGTTGGTGATTGGAATTTCGTGAGAAGATTCCGTCGCAACGAATAACGCCTTTCTTTTAATGATTTCCAGCCCAAATCCTGTATCAATTCAGTGACACTCTCTCCAATATTTCGCGATAATACAAAACGTGCTGCCTTTCTTTGAACATTTTCGATGTACTCCGTGAGTCCTACCTGGTAAGCATCCCACATCACGCAACAGTATTCTAAAAGAGGAAGGACAAGCGTAGTGCAGGCAATCTCCTTAGTAGATCTGTTACATTTTCTAAGTGTCCCGCCAATAAAACGCAGCCTTTGGTTAGCCTTCCCCACAACAATTTCTATGTGTTCTTTCCAATTTAAGTTGTTCGTAATTGTAATACCTAGGTATTTAGTTGAATTTACGGCTTTTAGATTAGACTGATTTATCGTGTAACCGAAGTTTAACGAGTTCCTTTTAGCACTCATATGGATGACCTCACACATATCGTTATTTACGGTCAACTGCCAATTTTAGCACCATTTCGATATTTCTTCTAAATCGTTTTGCAGTTTGTTTTGATCTTCTGATGACTTTGTTAGTCGATAAACGACAGCGTCATCTTCGAACAACCGAAGACGGCTGCTCAGATTGTCTCCCAAATCGTTTATATAGATAAGGAACAGCAAAGGGCCTATAACACTACCTTGGGGAACACCTGAAATCACTTCTGTTTTACTAGATGACTTTCCGTCAATTACTACGAACTGTGACCTCTCTGACAGGAAATCGCAAATCCAGTCACATAACTGAGACAATATTCCATAAGCACGCAATTTTACTACAAGCCGCTTGTGTGGTACAGTGTCAAAAGCCTTCCGGAAATTCGGGAATACGGAATCGATCTGAAATCCCTTGTCAATAGCACTCAGCACTTCATGTGAATAAAGAGCTAGTTGTGTTACAGAGGAACCATGTTTTCTAAACCCATGTTGAGTGTGTGTCAATAGACCGTTTCCTTCAAGGTAATTCATAATGTTCGAACACAATATATGTTCTAAAATCCTGCTGCATATCGACGTTAACGATATTGGCCTGTAATTTAATGGATTACTCCTACTATCTTTCTTGAATATTGGTGTGACCTGTGTAACTTTCCAGTCTTTGAGTACGGATCTTTCGTCGAGCGAACGGTTGTATATCATTGTTAAGTATGGAGCTAATGCATCAGCATATTCCGGTAGGAACCTATTTGGCATACAACTTTGAACATGGATGTCGTTTGCAGCAACCGTATACACAAATTTGAAAATATGTAAAAATCTGCCAACCGGTTGCATAGGTTTTCTATATACCTTGACCAGGTTTCGTCATCTCTAAGGATGACTTCATCAGAAGGTAAGGTAATTACATGAAGAACATATCATCAAAGATGTACAGTGATTTACGAGCTGAGTTGCTTGAGCAATTCTACGTTACTCATGTTGGCAGCTGTTCTCGATTCGAATTCTGGAATATTTACTTCGTCTTCTTTTGTGAAGGCATTTCGGAAGGCTATGTTTAGTAAATCTGCTTTGGCAGCACTGTCTTCGATAGTATCTCCATTGTTATCGCGCAGAGAAGGCATTGATTGTTTCTTGCCGCTAACATACTTCACATACGACCAGAATCTCTTTGGATTTTCTGCCAGGTTTCGAGACAAGGTTTCGTTGTGGAAACTGTTATAGGCCTCTCGCATTGAACTCTGCGCTAAGTTTCGAGCTTCTGCAAAGGATCGCCAATCTTGGGGATTTTGCGTCTGTTTAAATTTGGCATGTTTGTTTCGTTGTTTCGGCAACAGTGTTCTAACCCGCTTTGTGTACCAAGGAGGATCAGCTCCGTCGTTTGTTAGTTTGTTTGGTATAAACCTCTCAATTGCTGCCGAAATTATTTCTTTGAATTTGAGCCACATCTGGTCTACACTTATATTATTAATTTGGAAGATTGTCTCTCAAGAAGGCGTCAAGGGAATTTTTATCTGCTTTTTTGAATAGGTATATCTTTCGCTTATTTTTCGAGGATTTTTGGATTACAATATTCAGTCTCGCTACGGCAACCCTGTGTTCACTAATCCCTGAATCGGTTTTGATGCTCGTTATTAACTCAGGATTATTTGTTGCTAAGAGGTCAAGTGTGTTTTAACGACAGTTTACTATACGCGAGGGCTCATGAACTAACAGCTCGAAATAATCTTCGGAGAATGCATTTAGCACAATTTCAGATGATAATTTATGCGTACCTCCGGAATTAAACATGTATTTTCGCCAACATATCGAGGTTAAATTAAAGTCACCACCAACTATTATCGTATGAGTCGGGCAAGTGTTTGAAATCAAACTCAAGTTTTCTTTGAACCTTTCTACAACTGTATCATCTGAACTGGGAGGTCGGTAAAAGGATCCTATTATTATTTTATGCCGGTTGCAAACAATGACCCCTGCCCATACTAACTCACTGGAAGTATCTACTTCAATTTCGCGACAAGTTAAACTATTTCTAACAGCAACAAACACGCCACCGCCAACCGTGTTTAGCCTATCTTTTCGGAACACCGTTAGGTTCTTCTTGGCCTGAGCTTACATCCGGCTTTAGCCAGCTTTCAGTGCCTATAACGATTTGAGCATCAGGCTTTCTATTAGCGCTTGGAGCTCTGGTACTTTCCCAACACAGCTACGACAATATACAACTGTTATACCAATGGTTCCTGTATCTACGTTCTTCCCGTGTTCAGCCCGCACCCTTTGTGACTGAAGCCCATCTTGTGTTTTCCCGAGATCCTCTAACCTAAAAAATCGCCCAGTCCACGCCACACAACCCATGCTACCCGTGTAACCGCCTCCATATAGTGGACACCTGACCTATTCAGCGAAATCCGAAACATAACCACCCTTTGGCGCAAGTCGAGGAATCTGCAGCCTACACGGTCGCAGAACCGACTGAGCCTCTGATTCAGACCCTCCACTCGGCTCTGTAGCAGAGGTCCGCAATCGGTCCTGTCGAATACGCTGCAAATGGTCAGCTTCTGTTAGCCGCTCGAAACCAGAGAGAATCTCTTCTGATCCAAAGCAACACACATCATTGGTACCGACGTGAGCAACCACCTGCAGTTGGCTGCACCCTGTGCTCCTCATGGCATCCGGGAGGACCATTTCCACATCTGGAATGATTCCACCCGGTATGCACACGGTGTGCACACTGGTTTTCTTACCCTCCTTGTCAGCCAAGTCCCTAAGGGACCCAACTACCAATAGTCCCAGCCTCTGCGATTGCCCAGACCTTGCAGGGTGAGTGGTTTCCTCTGAAACAGGACAGGTGACAGCATCCGGCTCAGCGACAGTGTCAGCCACAGACAGCACCTGGAACTTGTTTGTGGGACAAACCAGGGAGGCCTTACGTGCGGCCGCCTGGGAAGTCATTCGCCGCCTGCTTCACCCCAGGGCGTCCTCCCACTAAACTACAGGTGAGGGGTCAGCCTCAGTGCGAGCAGTAACTGGGTTGGCCACCGGCGAGGACCGCTCGGAGGCCTCTGAAGCGCTGGACGTCCGTTGGATCCCCACGGCTGGCCCACAATAGTGGTGCCCATCCACTGCAGCCTCGAGCTGTGTAACCGAAGCCATCACAGCCTGAAGCTGAGAGCGAAGTGTCACCAACTCGTCTCGCATCCGCACACAACAATCGCAATCCCTGTCCATACCAAAGACTGTGGGAAACTAAACTATGCAGATAAACAGACTATCGGCAAGTGCTGCGCAACTCTAATATAGATCCTGACGGACACGCACGAACTGTGTCGAGTAATACGCAGATATTCAACAACCTAACTACCGATGCGCTCAGGTGAAACTAAATAATTTGCCCCTGAAAAGGAACTTGTAATATGTCACAAAATCGGTTTACTTTGTGAACTGTGGCTATTAGATTGTTATACACACAGAAACTCAAGAAACTAAACTATTTAAGCACACAGATGATATAATAAAATTCGCTCCTGGTTAGGAACTCGTAAAAGTCACAAAAGCGGTTTACTTATCTGTTCCTGCGTCTGTCGCGGTCGGCTACTACTGCCTGACACCACCACCTCAATTTCAAAAGACTGGAGCAAATTCGATATACTCAGTCTTTGAACCAGAAACTGTAATATGAACCGCTATAGGAAAGGGGAACCTCAGGGCCGGGTAAAGTTCGAGTTACGTGATTGTGGAATTTAGTGGTTCAAATGGCTCTGAGCACTATGGGACTTAACATCTGTGGTCATCAGTCCCCTAGAACTTAGAACTACTTAAACCTAAATAACCTAAGGACATCACACAACACCCAGTCATCACGAGGCGGAGAAAATCCCTGACCCCGCCGGGAATCGAACCCGGGAACCCGGTCGCGGGAAGCGAGAACGCTACCACACGACCACGAGCTGCGTACGTGGAATTTAGTGAAAGGCGCGACTTGTGACATAGTCATGACGACCTACCGTCTTCTAGCTACGGATACAACTGTATTCCAGTTCACATGCCCTGCATTGCATTGGCTAGGGAAAGCATCTGAAGTACAACCAACACAAAATCTGACTTACCTTAACAACACCTTGAATCCTGATCACATACATTCCTTAGAAACACTGATAGCATCGCAGTAGGACAAAATTTCCGTAGGGCAAATGTTGAAACATCATCAACACAAGAGCACCGACGTGCAAATGTGGTAACCATAAGCGTTGCGGCTACTAGTTTTTCCGTGTTACTGATAGCAATTTGCATTCTATAATTTTGTATAACAACCCATCCTCCGGACTTATTGACACATCAGATACCTTTGACTGGTTAGCCGGCGTAACTCGAGAAACGTAGAAAAAAGGAAATTGTAAATTACTGTAACTTGTAAGAGAAGGAAATAAGGATAATGGAAAATGTAGCTTTAAGAAAGGCTCAGATTTCAGAATAATAATATACAACTAGGAAACGATCGATGTAAGTCAACATAGTTTAGTCCCACGTACAATTCCGTTAGTATATTTAAGAAATAGTTTAAAGGGTAAGCAGAGGCGACATTCAGGACGAACTTTTCGAAACTGGGAAGGAATGTTGCGCACCAGAATAATCACTGTGCAGGCTTAAAATTTTGTTAAGGTTCTACCAGGCGGGCTCAGATCAGAGTAAGTTATTGCTGGGCTGGAGACCTAATCGTTATGCCAACAAGGCTCACGGCCAGTGCAATAGACCTCAGAACGGAGAAGACAGGGACGCAATCATTGCTGTGCTACTGAACAAGACGCTGTGAGGTATCACCATGTAACTTCACTGCGGAAGCGACACTACAGAATCAAACGCAGACAGTAAAAAACGAGCTCGGCGACCCAGAAACTTCATTGAAATCGCCACAGGAGACAAGATGCGCTCACGAGTAGGATGGATCACGAGAAATGCGCTAACACATTCAGAGTCACTACGTCACAGGTGTCGGCTCGCCCCGCTAGATAGAAAGACTTTCGGAGCTCTGGATCACATTCTGCCGTACTGCCAGTCTGTCATTGTTACCAGAACCAGAGAGAATGAGAGTCTATTGAGTTTCACTGAAAGCACGACACGCAATGGCCAGACTGCTACTTGCTGACTGCATCACCCAGAGGAAGTAAAAAAAATGTGTGTGAAATCTTATGGGACTTAACTGCTAAATCATCAGTCCCTAAGCTTACACACTACTTAACCTAAATTATCCTAAGGACAAACACACCCATCCATGCCCGAGGGAGGATTCAACCTCCGCCGGGACCAGCTGCACAGTCCATGACTGCAGCGCCCTACACCGTTCGAGAGGCAGTCAACCTGATGCACAACACAGCCGAGGTTTGCCACTTTGCCTACTATGACATCACGGATGAGAAGTTTGGTGAACAGCCAGCCGTCTTCCACTACTGGATCATCATGGATGATCTGCATCAATCTTGGTCAGTCCATGGTGGGCTCTGTCTCGACGACAACTGGCAACCAGAACCACTGTTGCAGTCTCCACCTGAGCGCACGACGGATTATCTTTAAGAGCGCTGAGATGGTGGCCGAATTTATTCATTGCAGAACATCTGAGTGCGCAACGGCTTTCTTGACCCGCTAACGACGACAGTGCAGTACACAACTGTGGGACTGACCTGCGGCAGCGACGTCACGACTCGTTGATAAGGCACCAACATTCCTTCGTGGCCCGTGCTCTTATTGCCGGTTGTCGACTGCGGCTCTGAAGACAGTTACACCTTTTTACTCTCTACTGTACCAACAAATGAGATGTCACCACAGATATCGCTGTATCATTACGCGTCCGGGCGTGCCCTGGGCAACGAACCCTCTACGGTCGATCTCCTGATCACAATGTTATCCCAGCAGGCGGACCACAAGACTTGTGCAAGGAAGTGGTCTTCCGTTACCCTGGCATAGCAAGAGATCAAAAGAATGAGTAAAGTGAAAGCTGAAAGAATATGAGTTATAAGGTATGCTGCTGGAGTCGTCAGCGAATCTTATCACTCATATCCTTCCACCCGAATTTTAATCCCTCTTCCGAGGGTTTCTTTCATTTCCGTTACTGTTTCTTCGATACATAAGTTAAACATTGCGCATCACACTCTTTTTAATTCTAGCACTCCTCTATTGACTGCCCCCTCTCGTTACTTACCTCTGGTTTGCGTGCCTGGTGTATAAGACAAAATGTTCTGTCTCGTATGTCGGACATTAAACAGATAATATAAGTTATCGCGAGTGAAAGGACTGTAAAGGCACCTAGGTACGTCATACGCTAACAGCTTTGCACCTGGTCCTCTCTGTTGCCAGAAGTGGGCCGCCAGTGCACTACGGACGACAGAGGCTTGTGGCGGCACGCTTAATTGAATCAGACCCTCGAAGAGACAGCGCCGCTCTTGCCTTTTGTAGCTGTGCCCGATATTCCCCGGCATGCTATGCGCGCGCACTCACCTGTCGCCAAAGCACACACTGCGCTGCCCTGTCAGGTCGCTTGCAGCGCACCGACCTCCACGGCTAAGTGGCCACTCGTCAGCATCAGCGTTGATTAAAATCTCCACCGACACCGGCACGGCGCAACACTCCTGGCTGCAGCAGTTTACAGGAGCGATCCAGAATACGCCGTAAGAGGAAATTTCAGGAAGAATCGGACATACAACGTGCATCCGTCAGTTTCTAGATTGAATAAGTGTGACGTCAGTCTGGAGGTATACTCGTTATTCTTGCTTGCGGGTACACCAGAAATTGTTTGCATTACACTCACATTCACTGACGAAATGAGTCAATCTAGAGAAATGAATGCATATGAACAAATACGTTGCTGTGGTGCGCAGAAACTGGCACCAGCAGTGACATACCGTGTGGAGTGGTAATGGTTGGGGTTGCGAAGGCGTAATAATGATTTAGCAGTAGAGTTGCAAAACTACGGCAGGCTACTGTAGACCATGGTAAGTAAGCGTAGACCACGCAAGTTTTTCTAGTAGCCTTGGTCAGTTAAGATCGTAATCGCATTACCTACACATTAAGCACTTTGCATAGCTATCAGGCGTTACCTGATGTCGGCTGCTTTGTTTGTGTACCCGATCAGTGTCTTACTAGATTCCGCTAGAAACCGGAGGTGGTGAAAAGAAATTGAGGAGGAATATACAATGGGCCACGTAACCTGCGGAACATTTTTCTCCTTCAATGTTGTCCTCCTGCCTGTTACTTAATAATAAACTTGAATTACAGCAAATGAAACTGTCAGTGTTTACTTCAGGTTTTATTCTAAAATTGTTGATCTGTAATGTGAAACATAGCATGCTGTAGTAAAAATAAAAACTAATACTGATTTATTATATAAAGCCATAAAACGCAATTTCCTAAAAAATAAATAAATAAATAAAACAAAAACATATCACACATTGCTTCAATACTTTATCGAGCATCTACAAAAGGATAGCAACAGGAAACTTTTGCCCTTCAACATGATGAAGAAGGCTCCACTGAGTACAAAATATCAATAAATGTGCATGTAAACTGAAGCTGCACCAAAGGATATATACATACAGTGGACTAACACTGATACGCAGTTCTAATTATGTGCAGATAAGAAAGTCCATCGGTTCTACGAGTTTCTCTCCCACACATTCATTTAACTTTCTTCCCTTGCATTGCTATCAACACTACAGGTAATCCTACCACTTACTAAGTCATTTATATACTGTGCCAAATCTACTGAACCGTAGTTTTGATAAAGTGCAGCTTCATTTAGCAGTGATATCATTTATTAACAACACTACTACTGAATTAGATTTTCACTCTGCAGCGGAGTCTGCGCTGATTTGAAACTTCCTGGCAGATTAAAACTGTTTGCCCGACCGAGACTCGAACTCGGGACCTTTGCCTTTCGCGGGCAAGTGCTCTACACTACTACTACTACTACTGAACATCGACACTAAACTATTTATTACAGATATCATTCATTAACAATACTACTACTAAACAGCATTAATAAACTGTTTATTACAGTTGTCTTCGAACAATTATTTTCAAAGAGCACAATAAGATATGCAAAAGCTTTCTGGTTCTGACTAAGTCATAATAATTACCGAACTAATAATAGATTCTGTTCACTGAAATAGCATTGCCAGTTGTTGAGTAGCGCTGGAACGAAAGCGTTCTGTGTGTATGTTGCAAATCTCACTATTTACAAGGACTTCTAACTCAGTATTACTCGAAACACTCAATCAGAGAATAATTAACGATTTAAAACCAAAAGACTAAACTAAGAGGCATGAAATAATATTACAATTAAAACTGAAATTACACAGAATAGAAAAGGAAGTAAAGTTGGGTGGCATGATTGGCTGGGAGCCACCAAGTGGTAGTTTCAGCCACTTAGTTTGGAAGGTTTCTCCTGTCCTTCGCGAACATTGGCACATTTCCTTCTTGAAGTGTGAGGCTTGTGTACTGAGTTTGGTTGGTACGATTAGATGACTATAATGAGTATGGCTGTACTCAGGTGTCATGTTTGTGTTGCATGATGATGACAGAACGGAGGGGATGAAATCCGATGATGACACATAGCGTAATCCTCTGTAAGAGCACCGAGGGTGCTGTGGAGCTGAACGTCTCTCTCTGACTATATCTTCCCGCCCATCTCCTTATCCATCTGCTACTCCCTCCTTTCTTTGTCGATATCTTCCTTCCCTCTCTCCGTCCATCTGCTTTTCCCTTTTTATACCCATATCCAATTCTCCCCTTACTCTGTCCATCTCATTTCCCATCTCCACTTCTCGCATCACAGTGTCCATCTCCTTTCAGTACCTTTCTCTGTCCGTCTTCTGCTTCCCCTCTCTCTGTGTCCCGCAACGACATAATTTTGTAGGCACATTCAGCAGCATATATGGATATTGTCTACTAATGTACTTCGAGTGGAGTTAGTAGCCAAGAAGTAATAAATTTAATCATCAAGTCTTCATGGCTAATGCGACAGTTTTACCACATAAACAGCGAAAATGCAGTGAGTGATAAACGTTTTCTCTTTCATCATTTTGTGGAAACAGTTTCGTAAAGATATGAACTTATTAAGATTTGTTGCAAGTCACTGTGTGCACTAGTTCTCAAATACCGTATAGTACAGATTATGCAACGTGTACATTATGGATTAAACAAATGGACAAATGAACAAACATTTCAATCATTACTTTCAATCGCATCGTTTTGCACACATCAATCATCAGAAGCATTTTCACAAATACGATAAAGTTCAAAAGTCAAAGAGCAAACAGCTTTTCCAAAGAGTTTACACTGAAGCGCCAAGGAAACTGGTATAGGCATGAGTACTCAAATACAGAGATATGTAATCAAGGCAGAATACGGCACTGCGGTTAGCAACGTCTATATAGGACAACAAGCGTTTGGCGCAGTTGTTAGATCCATTACTGCTGCAACAATGGCGGGTTATCAAGATTTAAGTCAGTTTGAACGTGGTGTTATAGTCGGCGTACGAGCGATGGGACACAGCATCTCCGAGGTAGCGATGAAGTGGGGATTTTCCCATATGAGTATTTCATGAGTGTATCGTGAATACCAGGAATCAGGTAAAACATTAGATCTCCGACATCGCTGTGGCCGGAAAAAGAGCCAGCAAGAACGGGACCAGCGACGACTGAAGAGAATCGTTCAAACTGCCTGAAGCGCAACCCTTCCGGATATGTTGGGCCATAAACAAGTGTCAGCGTGCGAACCATTCAACGAAACATTATCGATATGAAAATTCGGAGCTGAAGGCCCACTCGTGTACGTTTGATGACTGCACGATTCAGAGCTTTATGCCTCGACTGGGTGTGTCAACATCGACATCGGACTGTTGATGACTGGAAACATGTTACCTGATGGGACGGGTCTCGTTTCAGATTGTATCGAGCGGGTGGACTTGTATGGATATGGAGACAACCGCATGAATCTATGGAGCCTGCATGTCAGAAGGGGACTGTTCAAGCTGGTGGTGGCTCTGTAATGGTGTGGACCGTGTGCGGTTGAAGTGATATGGAATCAGTGATAAGTCTAGATAAGAGTCTGACAGATGACAGATACTTAAGCATCCTGTCTGGTCACGTGCATTCATTCATGTCAGTTGTGCTTTCCGACGGACTTGGGTAATTCTAGCAGGGCAATGCAACGGCAGCCCACACGTCCAGAATTGCTACAGAGTGGCTCCAGGAACACTCTTCTGAGTCTAAACACTTCCGCTGACCACCGAACTCCCCAGACATGATCATCATTTAGGCTGTCTGGAATGCCTTGCAACGCACTGTTCTCCACACCCTCCTACTATTTCAGACATTATAGGAGTCCATACCATGTTGTGCTGCGACACTTCGGTGTGCTCGCGGGGGCCCTACACGATATTAGGCAGGTGAACCAGTTTCTTTGGCTCTTCAATGCATGTTTCTCCCTAATTCGCGTAATGTTCTTCAGATCAATAAATACCTTGTAACTAAACACTTGTTAAAATAGCCGAAGTATTTCCTTACTGTTCAAGTTATTTATTTGCAAAATTTCGTCGAGACTGGTTCAGTGGGTTAGTAATAATAAATTATACGTCAGGCATAAAGTGGCAGTTTTTCACTCATCTCAGCGCTTATGACATCATACAACTTGAACTATGTGTCGTACAATGATATAATTTTGTAAATACAGTCACTGGTACATGCGTCTGCAAAATGTGCCACGAATATGGTTAGTAGTAAAGAAATAATAAACTAAAACGTCATGCCTGATGAAAAAATGAACTGCGAAAATGTAGTAAGTGATAGGCCTTTTCCTTTGTGTACCAAGTTTGGTTAAAATCGGCCCAGTGGTTTCAGATGAGATGTGGACAATAGGTACATTTTTATGTATTGCTATGTTCTTTTGCATTGTCCGATTTTAAAGAAATAAAGCCTATACAGTGCCGAACTCTAAACTCAAGTTACTTGCGAAAAACCCATAAAAATTCGTCTAATTGTTTTGGATATTACATTGTTCAGACAGACAGACAAACAAGGAAATTTTAGTAAAACTTAAAAACAGCAACATTTCTTTTTCATAATACGATTTTGATGAAATAAAGGCTATATGTTGTCTCTAGCTATGCTGTGGTTACCACTAAAAACCGCTCAGAAATTCATGTAGCAATACTGGAGACAGAGAGACAGACATGACGATTTTGCAGTTTTGTTATTTATATAGAGACAGGCCCTGTTATTTTTTTAAATTATTTAACTAACGCTGCGTTTTGAAAAATGGTTCCCACTATGCACTTCGTCTTTCGCATACTACTACATTTAGAAGAATGTTGTTTGCTTTGTGCGAGTTGCTGCACTGTTGTAGTGACTTTATTGCGATTTAAACAAAGTGTTAGGGAGGAACCACGTCTAGACCACGTGCAGCTCAGCCCTAGGATTAGACCCGAAGGCGGTCTCTCATTGAGCATACTGGGGAAGCGATCCTTTTCCCGCAGAGCCCCCCCCCCCTCCCCTCCCCCTCGCCCCCTAACGATTTGCAGTGATTCCCTGCAGCCCTGGCCCTCTTCGTCTTCCTCTTCATCCACGGGAATCCAGCGGTTCCCGCAGGCGGTCAGACTCCGTCTCCAGCGCACTCCAGCCCACACAAGAGGCTTCTCTCCCCGTGACTTATGGAGCCCCAGAAGCAATTCAGGCGACGCGACCAGGCCGTGCTATGTGTGTGTGTGTGTGTGTGTGGGAGGGGGGGGGGGGGGGCGACCACACACATTACGGCGGCTGAGCGTCGCTACGCAACCGCTGGCCTTGCGGTGGAAAACCTTGCCGTATCGGACGCCAGCAGCGCTGGAGTTCAAGGCAGCTGGACCAGCAAAACCCTGTTCTGCGATGCGATTTATGGAGAGATGGCAAGAGAAGGAAGGTAACTTCAGAGCTGGACGTCCTACAGATATTGCACGCAAGGAAATCGTTGAACAGCATGCAGTAATCTTCAAATTCGAAACAGATGGCTGGTGCCGTCTCGAAGATTACGTGTTTAGAACGTAAATTTCCTCTCATCTCTTAATACCAATAGCTGGATTATGCAGTTGTAGCGACAAAGAAGGGGTAATGGTAGAGTTTATCGGTTTATAATTGTAGTGAGTCTGCAAATCCAATGGTTCAGGGCTAAGACCTGTTCTGTGGTTCCCTATCACTTATTGGTTTTTCACCTCTGCTAATGATTTGTGTATGGGTGGGAAATTCGAAACCGCACCACTCTTCAGACAACAGGACGAATTGGGGGTCCAGTATGACTGGATAGGTAAGTCAATTCAGAGGAAGGCGAGAGCATTCCAACTCAAACAGAATGAGTGTTACTAACGCACTGTAGTCTCCAGACCAACCATCCGGTTGAGGAGCTTTTCTTTCTTAGATCAAATAATTACCATAACACATTCACACGTAAGTAGTTACTTCGAAAACAAATATTCACTTACTAGGGAAATACAGAAGCGTCCGATCTTACCCGTCGGCTTTGACCCATGACGTCACAAATACCGCGGAAACGACTATAAACAATTCCAATATGGCGGATATAAAAACATCGCATACGTATTGTAAACACTGAAATACACAAGTTTCACAAAAAGCCTAATGACTGTAACGGGACAAGCGTGGGAAATTAGGGGTTTTTGGGTGCGGAGAAACTAAATATACAGAAATGTAGCCACCGACCGCCATTCAAAACCACGCAAAACAACGAAATAAATCAACATCACAAAACTGACCAAATACCAAAAAACACATTCCTATCCATAATCGGACACTTCCCTTAACCTATATAGCTCAACAGAACCTACCGATCACATCCCCCAATAGAAAACTAAGAAACGAAAGCTTCCCTTACACCTACATACATCGGCACTTATGCAGTTTAGCAGGTACGGAAAAAATTTTTCATTTTTTTTCAAAATTTGATCATCATGTGTCGTTATGCGGTGGGGGGAGTCTGCAGTGCCCCCCCCATCCCCCCACAGGCTTCATTAGTGTCAAATCAATATTTTCGAATCATAGGCGGCCGCTGCCGCGGCCGCATTCCAAAAAAAAAACTCCCAACCTAACCTCAAGTGGGCTACGCTACAGATCAATATGTTCATCAAATTGCTTCATATTACGTATACATGTTCATTAGTGTCAAATCAATATTTTCGAATCATAGGCGGCCGCTGCCGCGGCCGCATTCCAAAAAAAAAAAACTCCCAACCTAACCTCAAGTGGGCTACGCTACAGATCAATATGTTCATCAAATTGCTTCATATTACGTATACATGTTCATTAGTGTCAAATCAATATTTTCGAATCATAGGCGGCCGCTGCCGCGGCCGCATTCCAAAAAAAAACTCCCAACCTAACCTCGTATTCAGGGCTACGCTACAGATCAATGTGTAGGTCCCTTACGTCACGGGTGAAAGCCGACGCGTGAGATCGGATGTTTCCAACCTATACCCAATACACAAAACATACATAAATAACCAAAAAAAAAAAAACGGAACTTACCTCAAAAAAGTTCCAGCTCCACAAACTAGATTGGCCACCACAATCACACACAAATGCACACACGCACGCACGCACACACACACACACACACACACACACACATACAAAAACACACACACACACACCAACGAAAAAATACTGAACTAAAATAAAAACCCAACCCACCCAAACGTCAACCCCCTCCCCCACAACTCCAAAATACAACACACAAACACTATACAACAAAATAAACCACCCACCCACCTACCCAGCCCACCCTAACTAACCACTTTCGGTCTATACATTTTACCCACAGCCCTTAAAAAAACCCGAAGAATGCAATAGCCCTCTGGGACACTCTTCCGCCAACAGTACTCATCTAAATGAGACTGAAGGTTGGAAGAGCGCCTCTTCCCCCTCCCAAGAACTGACTTAACCGCTCCCCACATCCCCTCAATTGTGTTAGTGCAAGCCCCAGTATCATAATTCTTAAACTCTAGACTGTGGTTCACTACTAAATGATTAAATCCCCTCTCACCCAACCCCCTATATGAAGAAAACGCATCTGAAACTACTGTGGACCCCGGCTCTACATACTCCTCAATTAACCCCACTAATTCCGGCTTCGACCTCCCCTCCACAACCCTAAAAACACATTCAGTACCCCCACCCCCCTGAACAACAGCCCCCCACACCCAAAGACCAGCCACAGACTTCCCCCTCCCATACTTCCTTTTACCAAACTGCGACTCATCCACCTCCACAAGCACCCCATGCCCACCCAACTTACCCCTGTACTTAATAAATTCGGAACACACCTCACGACAAAAGGAATACCAGTCTAAAACAGTCCTCTCACTCACACCAGTCTCAAACGCGCAAAAACTCTGCCCGCAACTATAACAAAAATAATACGTAATAAGCACAATCTCACGCATGGCCAATCTAGACTTCTCGAACCAGGTACCACGCCTTACAGAACGCCATACGCCATCTTTCCGGCAACACCACATGTATCCGTCCCTGGTCCGAGAGTCCGGAACTTTAACCAATTTCATAGGTTCACGGCACACACCGCACTTCACGACCTCGGCAATTAAGCCAAATAGCTGAAGAAATTTAATCAGCTCTAAAGCTGTCTCCCCCATCATCGCCCTCAACCGAACACTGTTAAGGCGGTCTTTCATATCCATTCCTGAACAAAAAACCACAACCAAATACACTCAATAACAAACTCACCCGACGTACAGCAATGAGCATTAAATTAACCATTAACTCACTAATAGAAATTCCGCTTCAAATCCAACACCTGAGCAACAGAAAACTGACCCCACCACACGAAACAAACGAAACAAACGAAAACCATGAACACACCACCAGAGAGCACGACAAACAAAAACAAGACATCTACAAACACGCCACAATCGCAAATCAAACTCCGCGCCGTAATGACGTCACACACCACAACACGCTTACGTCACGGGTCAAAGCCGACGGGTAAGATCGGACGCATCTGTTGACCCCTTACTAGTGCTTCTTCGTGCCTGTGGCTCTTTGAAGGCACTGAGCATCTGCTTACAGTAGCTGTAACTATATGAAGTCTTTCTCTTCCATTCCTAGGGCTGTTTACTAATTATCCATTATGACCAACTGGAAACAGACTGATGAATCGAGATATATTATGCAGGTGCCATCAAAATAATTTGTAACTAAAAAAAGTTATTACATTTTAAATTTAGAGTGAATAGAGTCCAGGTAACAACAGTTTCTCTGTTGTAGCGTCATCACTATTTTTTGGGGGAGTGTTACCATGGAAAATGGCAGCTCAGCTATAACAATTATAGAAGCCATAACCAGCTGGCGGGTGGCAAGGCGTGGGCATGTCTGTGGCAGCAACAGGAGCAACAGGGCTGTGTCCACGCACTGCGACTTGAGTCGGGCTGTGCACCGCAGTTCTGAAGATGCAGAGGAGGAATGGGGCTTCTGCAGGATAGCCGCGCGGGGTAGCCGCGCTCTCTGGGGCGTCTTATCACGGTCCTCGCGCCTTCCCCCGTCGGAGGTTCGAGTCCTCCCTCGGGCATGGTTGTGTGTTGTCTTTAGCGTAAGTTAGTTTAAGTTAGATTAAGTAGCCGCGCGGGATTAGCAGAGCGATCTAAGGCGCTGCAGTCATGGACTGTGCGGCTGGTCCCGGCGGAGGTTCGAATCCTCCCTCGGGCATTGGTTTGTGTGTTTGTCCTTAGGATAACTTAGGTTAAGTAGTGTGTAAGCTGATGACCTTAGCAGTTAAGTCCCATAAGATTTCACACACACAGATTGAGTAGTGCGTAAGCTTAGGAACCGATGACCTCAGCACCTTGGTTCCATAAGACCGTACCATAAATTTCAATTTTGTTTTTTTCTGCGGGACAGGCTGGCTGGTTCCTGCACATATTGTCTACCATGCGACCTTAATTTTTGTAAATTTGTGGTAAGGTATTATGGGACCAAACTGTTGAGGTCATCGGTCCCTGAGCTTACACACTATTTAGTCTAACTTAAACTAACGCTAAGGACGACACACACACACCCATGTCCGAGGGAGGACTCGAACCTCCGACGGGAAAGCAGCGCGGACCGTGACAAGTCGCCTAAGATACCGCGGCTACCCCGCGTGGCGCGACCTTATTATTGGCTGATAATGGCAACAGGGGCAGGAATGGAGGTATCCAATGGTCAACATAGCATGAGGTTACGGAACGTAGCTGAATTTCTCAGTTGACAAGTGTCTCACAAAAGAGCTACAGTGCTAGTAGTGTTCATACAAAGCAGAGCAATGACAACGAAACACAAAGCAAACATTGCATTATATGTACAACGGTTGCCGAATTTGACATTTCGCGAAGTCAGAAAGAAGCGGCAGGTGAAATATTAGCGTTTTTGCAAGATGAATCAGTGAAATCTGTGGTGTCATATACGCTCGACTGTGCGGACAAGTACATGACGAGAACACTGATGACGTTACGTGCTTAACAAGTGAAAATGATACTGAAACAGGTATCGAGCATCTAGTTCATCGTCGTTGTCGCACAGGGAGCCACAAAACACGTCTCCAGTGAAACGTAGTAAGGGACAATCGTTGTCCAAAAAGGGGTACTGCACATAATTACGTACATGGAAGATCGCCCGCAGCATAGTAAAAAAGAGACAATTATCAATATATTTCGAATAATTCCGCAGCAGTGTGTCCCTTTAGTACATAAGAAAAGCTACCTATATTCAAGGGAGTACAAGGCGCACTTATTACAAAAATTGGTGTTTGCGCCTTTCAAGGATGCTCGTTACAATTTACAGCTTGTGCATGATAGCGATCTACTACATTACGCGCGTCATACTGCACTTGACACAGTTCACAGTGCTTTCAAGGGAAGCAGTGAGTGGTTGTACAACTTCAAAAAGTGCTACAAACTCTAAGGCTTAAGATAACGAAATTTCAAACAAAGCGTCAACTTAAAGACGCACAGCAAACTCCGGAATCTGCCCGATACTTCTTAGATGAAATAAACAAATGTAGCCCACCGTTTAGTAAGGAATTTGTTTTCGACTCCGACCCGTCTGGATATGAAGAGGAAATGCATATGAAAGGAACCCTGGATATTACAGAGACGAAAAGAGTTTTATTACGAACACCTACCAGCGATGCCTTGACGGATTCGTATACAATCGTGCCGACTCTTAATCTGGATGGTAATTGGCTGGAATGTTATTTATTGAGCTACGAGAAGTTGGAAGTACTCTACCATCTATAATTCTTCCTCGTGTGGGTGATCTTGCTAGGGCAGTAGGGAAAATTTATTTCACAGCAAGCAAGAGTGGGAAAATGGGCGTAAGAGAACTACAACTGTGGTACGAGCACTACTTTTGGCCAATACCGCTTATAAATAACTTGCTCTTCCTTGATTCCTGGTCTGTGTATAAAAGTCATACTCCTTTAGAGCGACCTGTTGCTTCCAAAAAGAGTGTAACATTGCACTTAATACCGCCTGGAACCACTAGAGAAATTCAGCCTCTGGATGTGAGTTTTTTCCGGGCCTATCAAACATATTGTCGCACTATCTGCAGCTACACCTTAAAGGATGGCCAGTTTAACGATAGGCTCCACGACAGATTGTTTCGATTCGGTTGCACGCTTTCACATTCCGCCAATTCTCATCACCCCGTTTCACCAATACAATTCTATATGCTTTCTTTGCAAGAGGATATATAGCTGAACGTCCTGCTTGGTTTGTAGCTCACAATGAGCTCGCCTTCGATCTTGTTGGTGTACGCGTGTGTGATGAATGTGACACAACATTTTTCTTTCGGTGTTCATTGTGCACATTAATGGTTTGTTTTGAACATTTCTTGAAGGTCGATGATGTCCAATTTGTGACATCTAATGCATGCATACCGTACAAGATAGATCTCTGCAAGTCCCACACACTCATTTTCTGTCACCTTCCTGATGCAAAAGGGAGTAATTGACAGCGACTATTTTTTCGGTCATAATTGTTCATACAACACTTTCAAATTAGACATACTAAAGATTGAACTTACAACCTCGCACTCAAGGGTTTCCCTGTAAGATCTGCATTTGAAAGGTAGTGTCGACTTGGATATTACACAGTAGTGGGCGTCCCCCGAGGAAAAGAATTCCTAGTTGCCAACTTTAATGGGGATAGCAGAGAATTCGAATCCTGCTGCTACCGACCGGCGGTCTGGTGTTAAGGTATGGTAACCTATTGTTGAGTCAGGTCAACAAGCCAGTGAGGAACAACTGGTGTACCTATGTGATGGCCGAAATCCGAACATAACGGCTCTGATCCGATTTCCACTCTATTGTGGTTTTTTAAGTTTAATTTATTGGCAGACATGAAAAATTATCCTCCCTCGCCATTCGCTTGCGTTTTACCCCGGCAACACATCGGTGGTTTCTGATACCTGCAGAACATTGACATTTGTGTTTTTTTTTATACACCGTCTTCAGGCCACGAGTAGCCTACCAGGACCATCCGACCGCCGTGTCATCCTCCGAGGAGGATGCGGATAGGAGGGGCGAGGGGTCAGCACACCGCTCTCCCGGTCGTTATGATGGTGTTCTTGACAAAAGCCGCTACTATTCGGTCGAGTAGCTCCTCAATTGGCATCACGAGGCTGAGTGCACCTCGAAAAATGGCAACAGCGCAGGGCGGCTGGATGGTCACCCATCCAAGTGCCGGCCACACCCAACAGCGCTTAACTTCGGTGATCTGACGGGAACCAGTGTATCCACTGCGGAAAGGCCGTTGCCCGATATTTGTGATTAAATTGGGTAATTAATTTTATGGACTTACCAATTAATTGAGACTTAGCCCCATGATTACTAATGCTTAAATCATGATCATGTGTAGTCTGTGAATACACAGTTGGACCTTTCTTTCTTTCTTTCTTTCTTTCTTTGTATGTCACCCTAGTGCAGAGCTGATGTGGGTTATCGTGATCACGTGTACGGTGTGAAGTCACGGTTGGAATTTTCTTTCTTTGTGTGGGACTGTACCGCACGGCTGATGAGGACTGTCCATGTGGATTATGTGTTTCAGAAAAGTCTCCGAGCTACAACACTACATCCACAGCAAACACTTCATTAAAGTTTGATATTGTCTTTCTTTAGAGGTAAGGCTAAAAAATGAATATTAAGAATGGTGTTTCGTAAGTGAAAGGCTGTTCCTGCCATGTCATCGGTGTAGTGCACTACTGTGTAAGGTTGGGTTGATGCTGTGTGTCACAGCAAAGGTGAAGGCCATTGGTAGCTCAAGCAAACAGAATGAGAAAGTTAAAAAACTGAGATTCATGCTACTACAATCATAGCACTATGACGTGGTGGCCACGAACCCTTTAGCATGTGGTGTGAATAACCCATGTTTCCTTGCTTTTGCCAGATGTCGGCAGGGAAGCCGACTGTGACATCAGAACACGGATATGCCGACGCCAAGGAGACCACTCAACCACAAGTGCAGCGTGTGACAACCTGCAGGGGGTGGGGGGTTGATCTCGCCAGGACACCCGCAGCAACGTAGGCGTGTGACTTGCTGTGCCGCCCGGGTTATAACCTACTGTCCCCAGCGCAGGAGTGAGGCTGTTGCTGGAGTGAGCCTGCAGGCTGCTCACCAATAGAAAGGTGCCGAGTCCAGTGAGGAAGAGTCACAAGGAAATCCTGGAGTGCTTGGTCGCAAATTAAATTTTTAGTAACTCTCATTTGAAAGTGTTGTGCGAACATTTATGACAGGAAAAATATTAGCTGCTAATGACTCAGCATGTGCATCAAGACAGCGACAGAAAACGAGTGTCCAGGAGGTACAGAGATCAACCTTCTTCGTACACTTTACAACATGGACATCGTCGAAATACAGAAATGTTCAAAACAAACCGTTAACTTGCACCATGAACACCAAATGAATAAAATGGCGCGCCACTTGTAGTGGGACGAAATTAAGCGTCACCCATCCACCAAAGTCAGCCCAGTTTGCAGGTGACTATAAGTTTAATTTAGTTTTGTTTATGTGTTTTCTTATTATTTGTAATAAATGTGAATTATCTAAAAGTTTGTATTTTTTTATGTGTTTCATGTACGGAGAGGTCGGCGCAACGAACGGGGACAGCATCTTCGTTGCCGCGACCAGAGAGGAAATTGCTGGCCGCTATACGTCGCGGGTCGACAGCCAAGGAGCAACAGAAGATCCTGGAACCGAGTTGTTGCGTCGTGCTTCTAAAAATTAAAAATGAAGTTTTATACTCTTTTTGTACAACAATGACATCATATAGATCTTAATCTTATTGAAATATCAGTCACTGTCTGTCAACGCTCAAGTTCACATCTGTATGTGTAGTAAGCTAATAAAATAGTCTATGCTACTAAAGTTGAAACACGTGTCTTGAAGATTTATTTATGAAGAGTTATGTGAACGGATTAATAATATATTTGACAAGATTATTGATTCAGACAGCGTTGGCCGAAACTTTGAATCTAAAAAAGTTTATTTAATGTGTGATTCTGATATCGATTAGATCAAGATAACGTGTGTCGATATAATTTTCTGAGGAGAAACAAACGAAATTTAAATTCGAAAAAGTTACGAAAACCAATTGGCCCAAGTGATGTAATTCTCTGCACACGACTCAACTGATGTTTTACAGTTTCGTTCAAGAACCATCCTATGACAATTTAAAAAGAATATGAATCATTTTTGAGGTGGGTTGTAACTGACGTAGGTGACGAAGTCTGCACATGGTCATATATCAAACGAAAACCTACTACGTCGTTACACCGCACACTGTGACCTCAAACGTGTACACAATCAAGATCGGAGGCGAACTCACTGGGAGCTAGAAAACGTGCAGAACGTTTAGCTAGATATCCACACTTACAGAAAGCATATAGAGTGATATTGTGTGATTGCTCTGAAAAGCTAATCATTTACGTATCACACCATCTTCTTCCTGTCGGTTAAATTTCGCGTCTTTAGCACGTCATCTTTGTAGTGTAGCAACTATAATGGTCAGTAGTGTATAATGGAATGCTTGCTTTGTTTAACGTCGCTATTGTCCTGCACTGTGTAAACACCACTAACATTGTAGCACTATTGTGAGACACTTGTCGAACACGCAGTTCAACTACGCTCTGTAGCTTCATGCTGTGCTCACTATTGGGTACTTCCAGTCCTGCCGCCTATAGCCACTATCAACCAGAATAGAGGTCGCATGGTAGACAATATGTCGCTTTCAAGAAGTTCGTTGTTAGAAGGTAACACAAGCTGTCAGTATTGCGGTTGCATTGTAGAGAATATGTGGTGCGTTGGTGCGTCGAATGCCGTGAACATCATTGGCCTTTTGTTACCTCGCTTTCAAGGAGTTCCTTGTTAGAAGGTAACACTCCGTCAGTGATAGTAGTGCGTAAATTGTTACCATATTTATTCAACATGTGCCGCCTCGATCACTATGGAAGCAGCCTTGTGAAAACTGAGTTCTGTTTTAGTTATGATGCTGCGGGATATTCTGCTCGTGGTTACTTCGGTCATTTTATTGTTTTTTTTTCGGTCGTATTTATACCTCCTGGTCGCTGACAAACTTAGTTCTAATTACTTACCTCCAAGATTTCGTATCAGTTCTTGATAAACCAGTCTGTAGGGACTGGACGAGTTATCATGCCTGCCAAGTAACGCATAATCTGTTTTTTGTTCCAACACTGTGGAGCAAGAGCAAGAGAACTTCGCATTTATTCTGCTTTATACACACAATACATTTTTATTTTTTGCAAAATTCTGTCCGCTACCTGTCTGTGGCTTTCCTTCTGTCTCTTCATTCTTTATAACATTTATTCTGGCAGTCAGTGTGTAAGATGACCCATCTAGGAATTCCCCCAACACTCCCCCCTTGCCAACAAGAGCACACTTTTGATGTCAGGTAGATTGACTAATTCATTAAATTTATCACTTAATTATCCCTTCACATTCTACAAAACCTCCAGCCTTCTCCTCATCTCTCCCACTTCACTTCCTCTCCCTCGTCAGGAAATTGGCAGGAGAAAGAATCTGTGCTGAGCTGCTGGAGACGAAGGATCTCACGACACAAAATTCAAATCAGTGTCATTTGACATAATAATAAATTGTTAAATTCAGTTTGCATATTCTTTATTTAATTAGTTTGCGGGAGAGAGGGCTCCTCTATTTGCGTAGAGTTCACATCTGTACCCACTGCTCCCACTTTCCATGATTTAATAACTACAAGCACCAAAAAATGGAGTGAAGTGCGATACATTAGCTGCTGTTTTGTGTTGCCCGTGTGTGTGTCAGCGAGCAGACGTGGCCTGATTGCTGCAGCGAGCAGATGTGTTTGCTCAGTGTAACAGCGTCACGTTATACAAGATATAATAAAATTCGGTCACATGGACTTCACATCGTTACTCCTTTTCTACTAGCAATACATAAATGTCTTCAAAAAAAATAATTTAAACATGTTTCACAGATTACCCTTTATAATCATTGTAAGCAATGAATAAAAGAAGAAATTAGCTAAAAGTACAATAACTTTTTTAAGGAAGTGGTTTCGGTTGCGAATGTACACCTTTCACGAACCCATCATTTCATGAGAGACATTTGAAAGCAGTTTTACATTTTTCCTGGACACAATCGCATACATCGAAACTTCCCTGAACTCATAATGCCTTAAACAAGTTATAGTACTAAATAACAAGCAAAACTGGGCCTAAAATTTAAAGCTTTACATCAAAAGTAGATACTGCTCCAGTGATCTCATCACAACAGTAGTAGTACAAGCTCAAATTTACATTACGATAACTTTAGATACATTTTATGTCACTGCCTCTACATGATCACGAGAAAAATAATATACAGAAGAATGGAAAAGAAAATTGAGAATGCGCTAGGTGACGATCAGTTTGGCTTTAGGAAAAGTAAAGGGACGAGAGAGGTAATTCTGACGTTACGGCTAATAATGGAAGCAAGGCTAAAGAAAAATCAAGACAGTTTCATAGGATTTGTCGACCTGGAAAAAGCGTTCGACAATATAAAATGGTGCAAGCTGTTCGAGATTCTGAAAAAAGTAGGGGTAAGCTATAGGGAGAGACGGGTCATATAAAATATGTACAACAACCAAGAGGGAATAATAAGAGTGGACGATCAAGAACGAAGTGCTCGTATTAAGAAGGGTGTAAGACAAGGCTGTAGCCTTTCGCCCTTACTCTTCAATCTGTACATCGAGGAAGGAATGATGGAAATAAAAGAAAAGTTCAGGAGTGGAATTAAAATACAAGGTGAAAGGATATCAATGATACGATTCACTGATGACATTGCTATCCTGAGTGAAAGTGAAGAAAAATTAAATGATGTGCTGAACGGAATGATCAGTTTAATGAGTACACAGTATGGTTTGAGAGTAAATCGGAGAAAGAGGAAGGTAATGAGAAGTAGTAGAAATGAGAACAGCGAGAAACTTAACATCAGGATTGATGGTCACGAAGTCAATGAAGTTAGGGAATTCTGCTACCTAGGCAGTAAAATAACCAATGACGGACGGAGCAAGGAGGACATCAAAAGCAGACTCGCTATGGCAAAAAAGGCATTTCTGGCCAAGACAAGTCTACTAATATGAAATACCGGTCTTAATTTGAGGAACAAATTTCTGAGGATGTACGTCTGGAGTACAGCATTGTATGGTAGTGAAACATGGACTGTGGGAAAACCGGAACAGAAGAGAATCTAAGCATTTGAGATGTGGTGCTATAGACGAATGTTGAAAATTAGGTGGACTGATAAGGTAAAGAATGAGGAGGTTCTACGCAACACTGATAAGGAGAAGGGACAGGATGATAGGACATCTGCTAAGACATGAGGGAATGACTTCCATGGTACTAGAGGGAGCTGTAGAGGGCAAAAACTGTAGAGGAAGACAGAGATTGGAATACGTCAAGCAGATAATTGAGGACGTAGGTTGCAAGTGCTACTCTGAGATGAAGAGGTTAGCACAGGAAAGGAATTCGTGGCGGGCCGCATCAAACCAGTCAGTAGACTGATGGCCAAAAAAAAAAAAAAAAAAAATACTCTTCTCTATATCGCGTCTGAACGTCTGAAACGGTCTTCCTGTCTGGCCGGTGTAAGTAATTCTGACAATTAATTTTTATATACGCCTGACCTGTATGTATCCTTAACTACATTTTGAGAACTCTGGTGTTAATCTAATACCCGAAGACATTACAACCAGGGGAAGTCCTTTTGATTGGTACAATCTTCTAATTCCACATTCATAGCTTCCGAGGAGAAATATAGTTGCAAACGGCGAGGGATTAATAACGGATTGCGATGTAAGTACAACGATCTATAACCAGAACATGTTTGGTAGCCCTTTAAGTAACTGTTAATAAAGAGAACAACGTACAGCATAGATCGAACTAGGAACTTTAGCGCCTTGAGACTTTAACAGGCAGACGGTGCACTGTGGCTCAGCTCATTGTGAGAACTTGTACCTTAGAGCGGTGTTTTACGCAACAACTTGGCTCATTACGCTCCTGTAGTTCCACTTCAGATTTATGACCGCCGACGGCAAAGCCAACCCCGCAGAAAACGACTACTACGTCTCTCACACACATAATACGCTGTTCTTTCAAGTAGTCAGTGGATGGGGAGAGTCGTAAATAGGCGTACAATGTACAGACTCACAGTGGACTAAAAAGGTACTGAGGCTAACGGGAACATAAAGTATCCACTAAACTTCGCGATGCGTGCCCTTCGTTCATGTGTGGCGCTTTAATCCACGACTCTACCAGAAAGTGGTGACGAGGTGTATACCACAAACTAGATAATTAGCTAGCATCCCAATATTTAACGTTGATCAGTGAACCAGACAGTACAGAATACTAATACAAAATGTCAAAACTCCAGTGTGCCAAAAAATCCTCCCGGACGACCATTCATATCTTGAACAACTGCACAGGCAGCTTATATACACGCTACACAGTTACCACAATAATGCTTTTTTTACTACACTGTTTGCTGAAGACGAAGTAGTCCTAACCATAACGAAATGAGAAAACGAAGAAACTCCAGGACCAGATAGTATGCAAGCAGAAGACAAAAGGTGAAATTAATCCACTTCTAACAATAATGCATAATGGAGTGCCTGCCAACTGGGGGTTACCAAAAGTTAAATTAAACGGAAAGGAATAAAGTTCTGGCTCATCCTGAAAACTGTTAGTCCATCGATTCACACACTTGCGAAGGTTCAAGAAAGACTAGAGCGTGCGAGACTGGTCCCACATTAGTGCCAGTTTGGTTTTAGGAAAAGGAAAACTATTAAATATGCGTTCAACAAGTTGACAGAAACAATAAACACTTATAACAAAAAACACGTAATTGCAGTATCGCTTAACATCATGGAAGCATTCAGCAAAATTAGTGGCCCACATTCTGAATGTGTGAGCAAAGGGTACCCCAATTTCTAAACTTCAGCTTTACCAATTACTGTCAGAGTAGAGAATATTACAGATTATCAGAAAACTACTAGGACAGCACAGGGGGTCGATTTGGAAAGTAATATTTTGGGATTTGGCAGTTGGACTTCTTTTGTGCCAGTTGAAAGGAGACGCTGGGCTGCCGCGGTATCTTGGCTGTGGTGTCGGGGGAACTCAAATGCTGAGCCGGATGAAATGGTAAATGAGTGTCCTTTGCCGAATCTAGCGATGCTGTGCAGACAATAGAGTAACTACAAGCCCACGGAAAAACACATACATACTCAAAGTTTCACACGTGGAAACCCTACAGCTGACCGAAAAGAACAACATAGTCGTAACAAATTCAGAAAGTTTCACGTAAAGCAAACAATATTATACACAAAATTTATTATGAAACCGTTGCTCACCATAAGTTACCACTGCATGTAGAGAGGACTTACAGCTGGGCTGCTATCATGACCTTCATAGCCTTTCCACAAATTGTCTGGTCGCACGACTTCAGTGTATGGGGAATAGGCGCTACACCAACCGACGTTTTACTGGTTCTATAATCCTCGAAATCTGCCAAGCAGATGTCATTGGCCCCCCTACTGACTTCGTCTTGGGGATTTTAGAAAATTACAGCAAATCACTGAACAAAGAATGTTAACTGGAAAACCACGGCCTGATCAGTTCAGTCCCCATTCAGTTGGTAAGAGCTTATGATAACGTTCGAGTGTAATGATAATGTTCGAGTGTGGTGAAGACCCCACGAAGCCTTGGAACCAAGTTGTCAACAAGGCACTGTGTGAGCTGGTAGAGGCTTCGTAATGGTGTGAGCTGTGTTTACATGGAATGCATTGGGTACTCCACCATAACTAACTGGGAATGATTACGTTTGGCTTCTTGGAGACCATTTGGAGCCGTTCATGGACTTCATGTTCCAAAACAACGATGTAACTTTTATGATGACAATGTTTCATGTCACCAGGAAACAATTTTTCGCCATTGGTGTGATGAACATTTTGCACAATTCGAGCGAATGATATGGCCACCCACCGAACATTTGTGAGACATAATCGAGTGGTCGGTTCTTGGACGAAATTCTGCACCGGCAACACTTTCGCTATTACGGACGACTGAGAGGCAGCATGGCTGAATATTTCTGTATGGGAAGTCCATCGACTTGTTGAGTCCATGCGACGCATCGTTGCTGCACTACGCCGGGAAAAAGGAGGTCCGACACGATATTAGGTGGTTTCTCATGACTTTCGTCAGCTTGTTGTATACACTAGTAGATTACGACTTCCACCTTCTTCCTTCTTCTTTATCAGAAGATTCATTATGGTTGTTGCTGATTATGAGTTTAAAGAGACTGTACATCTAAGGTCATCAGTTCCTGTTCATAACCAGGACAGAATCAGTACCCCATCCGTCTGCGTCTACGGTAAATTCTACAAGCACGGGGAAGAAAGTTTTCTAAAATTTTGCATAGCGTTAATTTGAGGCGGAACACGAGTACCAGCCCGGTATTCACCCTGTTTGATGTGGCAAAGCGCTTAGAAGCCACGTCCTGACTGGTCCGCGCCGGCCAGTGTGGCCTTGCGGTTCTAGGCGCCTCAGTCTGGAACCGCGTGACCTCTACGGTCGCAGGTTCGAATCCTGCCTCGGGCATGGTTGTTTGTGATGTCCTTAGGTTAGTTAGGTTTAAGTAGTTCTAAGTTCTAGGTGACTGATGACCTAAGATGTTAAGTCCCATAGTGCTCAGAGCCATTTGAACCATTTCACTGGTCCTCGCAACAGCCCTCGTCGTTAATGCGCCTGGCGGATTAAAATGGGGCCGGCACCCTCCCAGGCCTGGAAGCGGCCGCTTTAACGCATACTTCGGGTGATTGCACGACCGTGGAACGTTCCCAAAATGTCTTTTCACACATCTCCCTGACTGAGATTCCAACTACAAGCTATCGAAATTAGCCCCACGCCTATAAAAACTGTGAATCTGGGAATGACCGTTTTCAAACGTCTATATATGTTAGTGTTTTCTTACTAACACTCCTACCTCTACCCCTCCCCCTCCTTCTTACCCCGCTCGTCTGAATTCTGATTTGGACTGTCAGTAGGCTAGGAAACAGGAAATAATATTGGTCGTTCCGATTAGCTGTACATTTCAACACCTAGTGATCTCCATTTCAACGCTAGGGAAGCTAGCAAGGTCTTACGTCCTTCTCCAGACCCCCTATGATATACGAGTATTTTCCAATTTGTTCTTGTACCGTATTCGTTTGTAACTGATACAGGCGTCCCGAAACTCCGTTATTTTTTGGTGTGCCATCTCCTTTCCGTACTATCGTTCATTCAATGGTGACAGGGTTATAATCATACTCTAAAATTACAGTACTTTTATGCAGCTAATATATGAAGTAGAATACAGTCTATGGTCACAAACTTGTAGGTCCTAAGACTACTGGTTTCGGTCAACGTGTTTCGAGTTTAGCATTTGACGATACCACTATGGCTCCCATGTATTAGGACACACTTTTCATAAAACAGATCTGAAGAGGGTAATGGCTGACCGAGTCCGGTAGTCTGAGGACCTACAAGTTTGTGACCATAGACGTGAAATAAAAGAAATTTATTCTTCATTTTCGGGTGACTGTTCCATTCGCTACCACGTCGCAGTTTGCGAAACTATATTAATTGTTTTCATAAATTGACTGAAGTGATTCCAGGCGTTCCTGAGTTCCCTTGTCCACTCCTGTCTCGACATTGGGCACAAGGTCTTACTTCCATAAACTTGTAAAACACGACTACATAAGGCGACTCTGAGATGTGTATGTGTTAGTCATCTTCAGAAACCGCACATGATATGCCGACGAAAAGTTATCCTCCATATCTTTGTTTGGCCAACGGTTTAGTCAATAATTAACGACTTTTCTTTTGTTTATAGGAAAGAGGTTAGAAAACTGCCTATGGTCCAACAGGCAGCCACGCACGGATGCCGGAATAAGCACCCGCCTGGTATACTTCCTGATCTGTCGCGATGGATACATATGAGGAAAAGTGTGCCACATTCACTCCAAGATACGTGCCAAGTAAGTGGGTATACTGTCTTTCCAGTGTCGCAGCCCTCATTCGCAGGATTCACTGCTTTAACACTTCATATATTTTGCAATCAACATGGGTCTAGCTCCGTGAAATCTTTATAATATGTTGAATTAATTATTCATGTTTTCTAACTTGTTATTTTTGCGCTACAGCAAATTACCGATAGCTTTATAAAGATTAACTTTTTTGAAAAAATCTACATATATTTTCGATATGCATTTCCATAGGCATTTGATCTTCCATACACACAGAAAGTATACGGGATGGTCCATTGATCGCGACCGGGCCAAATATCTCACGAAATAAGCGTCAAACGAATAAACTACAAAGAACGAAACTTTTCTAGCTTGAAGGGGGAAACCAGATGGCGCTATGGTTGGCCAGCTAGCTGGCGCTGCCATAGGTCAAACGGATATCAACTGCGTTTCTTTAAATGAGAACCCCCATTTTTTATTACATATTCGTGTAGTACGTAAAGAAATATGAATGTTTTAGTTGACCACATTTTTTGCTTTGTGATAGATGGCGCTGCAATAGTCCCAAACATATGGCTCACAATTGTAGACGAACAGTTGGTAACAGGTAGGTTTTTTAAATTAAAATACAGAACCTAGGTACGCTTGAACATTTTATTTCGGTTGTTCCAATGTGATACATGTACCTTTGTGAACTTATCATTTCTGAGAACGCATGCTGTTACAGCGTCATTACCTGTAAATACCAAATTAATGCAATAAATGCTCAAAATGATGTCCGTCAACCTCAGTGCATTTGGCATACGTGTAATGACATTCCTCTCAACAGCGGGAAGTTCGCCTTTCGTAATGTTCGCACATGCATTGACAATGCGCTGACGCATGTTGTCACGCGTTGTCGGTGAATCACGATAGCAAAAATCCTTCAACTTTCCTCACAGAAAGAAATCCGGGGACGTCAGATCCGGTGAACGTGTGGGCCATGGTATGGTGCTTCGACGACCAATCCACCTGTCATGAAATATGCTATTCAATACCGCTTCAGCCGTACGCGAGCTATGCGCCGGACATCCATCATGTTGGAAGTACATCGCCATTCTGTCATGCAGTGAAACATCTTGTAATAACATCGGTAGAACATTACGTAGGAAATCAGCATACATTGCACCATTTAGATTGCCATCGAGAAAATGGGGGCCAATTATCCTTTCTCCCATAATGCTGCACCATACATTAACCCGCCAAGGTCGCTGATGTTCTACTTGTCGCAGCCATCGTGGATTTTCCGTTACCCAATAGTGTATATTATGCCGGTTTACGTTACCGCTGTTGGTGAATGACGCTTCGTCGCTAAATAGAACGCGTGCAAAAAAGCCTGTCATCGTCCTGTTATTTCTCTTGCGCTCAGTGGCAGAACTGTACACGACGTTCAAAGTCGTCGCCATGCAATTCCCGGTGCAGATAAGTATGGTACGGGTGCAATCGATGTTGATGTAGCATTCTCAACACCGACGTTTTTGATATTCCCGTTTGTTGCGGAGTTTGTCTGCTACTGATGTGCGGATTAGCCGCGACAGTAGCTAAAACACCTACTTGGGCATCATCATATGTTGCAGGTCGTGGTTGGCGTTTCACATGTGGCTGAACACTTCCTGTTTCCTTAAATAACGTAGCTATCCGGCGAATGGTCCGGACACTTGGATGATGTCGTCCAGGATACCGAGCAGCATATACATAGCACACGCCCGTTGGGCATTTTGATCACAATAGCCATACATCAACACGATATCGACCTTTTCCGCGATTGGTAAACGGTCCATTTTAACACGGGTAACGTAGCACGAAGCAAATACCGTCCGCACTGGCGGAATGTTTGTGATACCACGTACTTATACGTTTGTGACTGTTACAGCGCCATCTGTCACAAAGCGAAAAAAGTGGTCCAACTAAAACATTAATATTTAATATGTAATAAAAAATGGGTGTCCCTATTAAAAAAAACACAGTTGATATCCGTTTGACCTATGGCAGCGCCATCTAGCGAGCCAACCATAGCGCCATCTGGTTTCCCCCTTCAAGCTAGACGAGTTTCGTTCTTTGTAATTGTTTCGTTTGATGTTTATTTCGTGAGATATTTGGCCCAGTCACTATTAATGGTTCAAATGGCTCTAAGCACTATGGGACTTAACATCTGAGGTCATCAGTCCCCTAGACTTAAAACTACTTAAACCTAAGTAACCTAAGGACATCACACACATCCATGCCCGAGGCAGGATTCGAACCTGCGACCGTAGCAGCAGCGCCCTTCCGGACTGAAGCGCCTAGAACCGCTCGGCCACAATGGCCGGTCACTATTAATGGACCACCCTGTATATACGAGGGCGTGCTGAAAAGTAATGCCTCCAAGCTTTACACGTTGTAACTCGTAAAACTTTGTAAATGAAACAAATATTATTAACAGTCTATATCTTTATTCGTCATGTCTACATATTTGCAGCCCTCTGCCATTGGAGGTCTCAGAATTGTAGACGTAACGTAGCTGTGTGGAACAAAAGTACTTCGGTGGGCGGGAAACAACGTGCTGTACTCGAGTTTCGAATTAGAAGAGTTGGCTCACACATGGAGCGCCCTCTCCTTCAGTATGACAGTGTCAGACCACACACGATAGCTGCAACATCTGCAACAAAGCTTAAAAGTTTGAAAAGCTTTAAGAGCTTCCACATAAGAACTTAGGGGGACGGAAGTCATGGCCGTATGCCAGTGCCGCTTCGTATGCGAAGAACACACCGTCGGCGGCTGTCAAAAGATTGCATTCGCAATTCTCTGAGACAGGTAGAACGGCCACCAGAATGCATTACTGTTGTGTTAGCGTTGTACCAGGCATAGGGGATGAATATGGGGTCTGAATCAGATATTGAGTGGTCACTGTCAAGGACATGGAGTGGCTGCTACTCGTATGGCACGCCTGACAGAGTTTGAAACAAGTCTTATTGCTGGTTGCCAAGTGGCCAGCTAGTGGAATCGCGCAATATTCTGATATATGAGGCATTCGGATGTGACAGTGGCCCAATGTTGGACCGTACAGGAACGTGAGAGCACGCATACTCGGCGTCGAGTTCCAGCTCGACTACGTCTGACCGCCACAAAGGAAGCCCGCCCAGTTAGCCGAGGGCTCTACCACTCGGGTTTCCGGAGTGGGAAGGAGCTCCTGGTCCCCGTCACGAATCCGCCCGGCGGATTTGTGTCGAGGTCCGGTGAGCCAGCCAGTATGTGGATGGTTTTTAGGCGGTTTTCCATCTGTCACGGCGAATTCGGGCTGATTACCCTTATTCCGCCTGAGCTACAATATGTCGGTGATGGCTGCTCAAACAAGTTCTCCACATACGCGTACACCACCATATCTCTGCCATGCAAACATAGGGGTTACACTCATCTGGTGTGAGACATTCCCTGGGGGCGGGGGGAGGGGTGAGGGGGTGAGGGGTGGGGAGTCTACTGGGGGCCGAACCGCACAATAACCCTGGGTTCGGTGTGGTGGGGATGTGGAGAGATGAAGTGGACTGCGGTAGTCATTGTGGGGTTGTGGACCACTGCGGCTGTGCCGGGGATGGAGCCTCTCCGTCGTTTCTAGGTCCTCGGTTAACATACAATATAATACAATACAATACCGCAAAGGAAGATCGCCATACTGTGGACCAAGCTCCTAGTAAACGCTTCACATCTGTGTCTGACATTTGAGGACAATAATGGACTCCCTCCAACATTCTGTGTCATCCTCCACCATTGTTCAGAGAGCAACAGTAGCCAGACTAGGGAATTACTGTCCCAAACTGTGTAGGCTGCCATTAACACCACAACACAAACGACTGTCTTTGGAGTGTTGCAGCGACCGGGAAACATATACTGCAGACAAATGGCTTCGCAATGTGTTCATCGATGAATCACAGTTCTGTGCTACTACAGATAACCACCATCGGCACATATGGCAGCAAACTGAGGAGATGTCTCATTGCTCCAATGTTTTGGAGAGGCACAACGTTGTGTTTTCTTACGTCATGATGACGTATGACTTCAGGTGATGGCTAGTAGTGATTGAGTGACACCTGAGAGCCAACGGTACACCACGGACATCTCGCATCCTCGTGTTTTATGCCTCATGCGACAATATCATGGCGCCATATTTCAACAGGACGATGCTGGTCCACAGATGACACGTGTTTCTATGAACTGTTGGCATGATGTTGAGGTCAGCAGGATCCCAAGATATGTCCCCAGTGGAAGATGTGGGAACCAGTTCGGACATCAGCTCCGTCACGGTACCATTATTAACGATCTTCAGACCATTTCAACGGTTTTGGGCCAGCCTGCATTAGGAGACGATGCAACGACTTTTGACACCTTCCCAATAAAGTCAGTGCGTGCATCCAGGCCAGAGAAGGTGCAACGCCACACAGGTAGGTGGGCTCATACAGGCCATTTCTCATAGATTTGACACGGCTTTGTAGTCATTGAAATAACATCACATACCCTCTCAACCAGTAACGTTTCATTTCGTTTCCTCCCGCCATCCTAGGTGCTTAACTTTTTTCCCAGGCAGTGGATGTGTGTAAATATGCTTTTATTAAAACTGAAGGATTTCTTAAGAAAAAAAAAGAACAGCCATTGCCCAAAATTTACAAGAACTGAGATACCGACGCCATCTATAGATACAACTATGAATTACATCCTTGTGATACTTATTTTGGCAAAACAAGCCCACGTTACAAAATACAGGTGTTCAAATAACTGCATATTCTACAAAAACAGCCCTTTTCCTTTTTTTTCATGAATGTCCTTTGTCCGGAGTTGGTTTTGAGGAGATGTTTGCTATCCTGAGCCGGCCGCGGTGGTAGAGCTGTTCTAGGCGCTTCAGTCCGGAAACGCGCGACTCCAACGTCGCAGGTTCGAATCCTGCCTCGGGCATGGATGTGTGTTATATCCTTAGGTTAGTTAGGTTTAAGTAGTTCTAAGTTTTAGGGGACTGATGACCTCAGATATTACGTCCCATAGTGCTCAGAGCTATTTGAACCATTTGAGATATCCTGATAAGCAACAAGACTGCGTCCATTTCAAGAGTTACTCATTTCCATTGTTAATGTTACCACTTTATTCCGTTGTCAGTTGTATGTGCTTACATCCTTTTCAATATGGATAACGAGGCTAGTGGGGCGAGGAGTGTTAACAAACATGCAGCATCGGTTTGTGTCGCTACAAGACGCTTATACCGGACGATGGAGGACATACATCACACGAAATAAGGGACAGATGTCTAGGAATTTAATTTTCCTCGGCTATATACTGGACCACTTCCTACCAATGGTGCAAAATGAATGACTTACGAAGTCTGTATCCCCTATTGACAGAGAAAGTACGAAATTTTCTCAGCTCTTTGAGTTGAAGTAACATTGGCAAATGAGACAGCGATGAAGACTCATGAATTACAAACTGCAGAAGAAGTACAGGAAGCAAATTTCGTCGTTTTAGCATTGCCCAGTTATGTTCTATCATTAAAACTTAACGTAAAGAAAAGTGTTAAGTTACTCAGTTACGTTCTACCACCAAAATTAACAATTTACAGAAGTAAACAAATTAAATAATATAAATTCTTCTTTTCTCGCTCAAAACAGAACATTTGTTCCACGATTTTCTTTCAAGAATAGCCCATGTCGTTGCGCGGTTGTGGTTACTACAGTATATCTTCATCATAATCGATCAGGAATGAATCTGTTACACTTCAGAATATAGCGTTGACAGTCTAGGTAGGGTATAATCTGAGACACTTTAACTATTTGAAAACTGTGAGTTGCTAGAATTTTTTTTTTGTGTCTCTTGTAAAATTGCTGACCTTGATCAATGTCTGTTTTTGTAAATGTAAATATAATATGGCCCGAGAGGGCCGAGTGGGGAGGGAAACATGTTCGCGGCTGTACACGAATTTCATCGTACCACTCAGACACCTTTAGCCCTAGTATTGTGCTTAAGATTTTCTATACCGAAAAAAATAAGTCGTGCGGTGTTGTAAGCGAAAAGTATCGATGAAAGCTAAAGTGGACACAGAGAACGACTGTGTTTTTGGAAGATATAACCATCATTGGACTAAAGTAGGTTTTATACCACAGTCTATATTTCGGCCTTAGGCCGTTTTCATGTATTACAATTACGTATCAAAAATCATTAGACTTCATACGTAATTGTAACACTTGAAAATGACCTATAGGCCGAAATCTGGATTGTGTAATAGAACCTGTTGTACATTCAAATGCCGGTTATGTCTTTCAAATAGGTTTAAGTGACTGTGGCTCCACAACAAAGTAAAATCATTGTTTCCTTAATATCTGGTACGATTCGATAACTCGTGACAAATTAGGTAACGTGTTTGACCACGGACTACTGTAACAGCAATGTAGTGGGATGTATTATCGAATGTTGGCATGCTGCTTATGGCTGTAGCTTTGATATCGTTCTTCCGTCATCAGTTTGAAATATAGAAGGTTTTGTGGTTACCAGAAAGTCATTGTAAAACCAACACCCTGAACAGATTACAGCTACTCGTATGTGAGGCGGGGAAGTATCTGGCTGAGGACAGCGGCGCCGAAGTTTACTCTGCCTCGCGGATAATGAGGAGCATCCGGGATCGGCGGCTAGGACCTTCGGCATCTCCCGCCCGCGTGTTCTCACTTTGTTCGGAGTACACAGGGGCGCTCGCAGTGTTTCGCCACACTTTCCGGGAAGAAGGCTCCTCACGGAGTTTCAACCGTCTAAGTTTAGTGATGTCTTTACGTGCACTGCAACGCAGTCTGGAATAAATTCCGGAGAGGGTGATTCTTCTTCATCAACGAATTCATCGACAGAACCACTACAGCCGGCCTTTCATGAAGGTAATTACAACGCATCAGATAAATTGCCTGAGTTATGTAGATCACGATAAGTTTCTTCTTGTTTCTTATCATCTTTTTGGCAACGACCTTGCCGCAGTAGATACATCGGTTCCCGTGAGATCACCGAAGTTAAGCGCTGTCGGGCGTGGTCGGCACTTGAATGGGTGACCATGCAGGCCGCCATGCGCTGTTGCCATTTTTCGGGGTGCACTCTGCCTCGTGATGCCAATTGAGGAGCTACTCGTCAAGAGCTTCGGTCAAGAATACCATCCTAACGACCGGGAGAGCGGTGTGCTGACCCCACGCCCCTCCTACTCGCATCCTCCTCGGAGGATGACACGGCGGTCGGGTGGTCCCGGTAGGCCACTCGTGGCCTGAAGTCGGAGTGCTTTTTTTTTCTTATCATCTTTTTACAATCACACAATTTTGAAGATTTTATTTTTCCTCTGACTATAAGGAGCAGTTAAATGAAAACGAAACAGATGGAAAAAAATAAGTAAACTGTTTTGTCCTTCTGTAGTAAGCGCCATAACTCTTAATATACACAGAAGAGCAAAAGAAACTACTACACCTGCCTAATATCGTGAAGAGCCTCCGCGGGCACGCAGAAGTGCCGCAGCAAGACGTGGCATGACCTCACTCAAGTCTGAAGTAGTGCTGGACTGAACTGACACCATGAATCCTGCAGGGCTATCCATAAAATCGTAATACGAGGGGGTGGAGATCTCTTCTTAACAGCACGTTGCAAGGCATCCAGGATAATCTCAATAATGTTCATGTCACGGGAGTTTGGTGGTCAGTGGAAGTGTTTAAACTCAGAGGTGTGTTCAGGGAGCCACTCTGTAGCTATTCTGGACGTGGGGTGTCAAATTGCCCTGTTGGAACGGCCCAAATCCTTCGGAATGCACAATGGACATGAATGGATGCAGGTGATCAGATAGGATCCTTAGTTACGTGTCCCCAGTCACAGTCGTATCTAGACGTATCACTCCAACTGCACACGAACCACACCATAACAGAGAATCCACCAGCTTGAACAGTCCCCTGGTGACATGCAGGGTCCATGGGTTTATGAGGTTGTTTCCGTGCCTTTTCACGTCCATCCGCTTGATACAACTTGAATCGATACTCGTCCGACCAGGCAACATATTTCCAGTCATCAACAGTCCAATATCAGTGTTGACGGGTCCAGGCGAGGCGTAAAGCTTAGTGTCGTGCAGTCATCAAGTGTACATGAGTTGACCTTCGGCTCCGAAAGCCCATAGCGATAATGTTTAGTTGAATGGTTCGCACGCTGACACTTGTTAATGACCCAGCACTGAAATCTGCTGCAATTTGCGGAAGGGCTGCACTTCTGCCACGTTGAACGATTCTCTTCAGTCGTCGTTGGTCCCGTTCTTGCAGGACTTTTTCCTGCCGCAGTGATGTCGGAGATTTGATGTTTTATCGGATCCCTGATGTTCACGGTACACTCGTGAAATGCTCTTACGGGAAAATCTCCAGTTCATCACTACCTCGGAGATGCTGTGTCCCACCGTTCGTGCACCGACTATAACACCACGGTCAAACTCACTTTAAGCTTGATAACCTGCCATTGTAGCAGCAATAACCGATCTAACAACTGTGCTACCCCGTTTTAGTCTTAGGCGTTGCGGACCACAGCGCCGTGTTCTGTCTGTTTACATGTCTGTGTTTGAATACGCATGCCTATACCAGTTTCTTTGGTGCTTCAGTGTATTTATCCCTCTGTGAGACAAGACGGTCAGCGTTCTTCGTAGAAAAATGCTTGGTGCTGCCTACGGATCCACGATTGTAACTAGGCGCCCAGCTCTTCGTCTGAAACAAATCGACCCCAGCGCCCATCTTTCAATGATGTTTTTAGTACGCTGCAGAAGTTTCGTTCGAAAGTCCTTACACATCTTCCACATAGTTCCGATCTATCCCCACGCGAGTTGCATATTTTTAGAGCCATCAGGATATTTGTGCCCTTGTGATTCGGATAATGATGTGTATGCCTAGGTACTATAATGGATTCCTAGGCAACTGCAAACACCTCTTCATGAAGGCAATGAACGTCTTGTCTCACAGTGTGATAAATGTGTTAACGGTTGTGACGATTACTTTTGAGATAATCTGTCTCATTTTCATTTTGCTGCCCCTTATATATAGACCGTATCTGTGTCTTCATCCGCATCATCATCATTATCACCATCGTCATCATCATCACAACCCATTTGCCATCCAATACTGTACAAAGATCTTCTCAAGACTTTCGCGTTGTTCCTACACGTCGTCTAATGTCATCTCTGCACATTCTATTAGGTCGTCACAACAGTGTCTTCAGCTCTTGGAATCCAGCAAGGAACTACCTTGGTTATCTGCCTTATATTAATAGGGCTACATGTCCTAATTATCTCTATTTAATTTTCACGAAATCCAATATGCACCTTCCACTCCAAATTGTGCCGAGATTTACTTTCTCGTTCTCCCGTCTCAGTAATTCCCAATATCCAGCTCTTCATTGACAACTGAATACCTTTGACGTGTCCAGAGTTTTAAGTTTTCAATGAAAAGTCTGCGTCTCAGTGCCATTAGTTTTGAAAACTCTATTTAGCTCAGGAACGGTGTCGAAAGCCTTCTAGAAACGTAAAAAAACGGCAGTCAGTTTGAGATCCCTTGTCGACAGCACTTATTACTTTATGAGAATAAAGAACTACTTGTGTTTGAGAAGAACAATATTTTCTGAATGCGTGTTGGCTGTTTGTCAACAAATCGTTATCTTCGAGTAATTCATACTGTTCCAAAATTATACTATTAATCGACGTTAGTGATATGGGTCTGAAATTCAGCGCATTTCTCCTGAGACTCAAGTTTTATTTTATAAAAAACTCATCATCTGAGTCGTAAAAGCAACTAATTATTATTTTATTCCGTTTGTCAGTATAGCCTCTACCCAAACCAACTCACAGGAACCATCTACTTCAATTCCACTACAAGGTAATGACTGTAATAAACAATTTACCAAGGCCGGGAGATACGGGAAGATTTCAATTAGATTACATCATGGTCAGACAGAGATTCCGAAATCAGATTCTGGATTGTAAGGTGTACCCAGGAGCAGATATAGACTCAGATATAGACTCAGATCACAATATAGTAGTGACGAAGAGTAGGCTGAAGTTCAAGACATTAGTCAGGAAGAATCAATACGCAAAGAATTGGGATACGGAAGTAGTGAGGAATGACGAGATACGTTTGAAGTTCTCTAACGCTATAGATACAGCAATAAGGAATAGCGCAGTAGGCAGTATAGTTGAAGAGGAATGGACATCTCTAAAAATGGCCATCACAGAAGTTGGGAAGGAAAACATAGGTACAAAGAAGGTAGCTGCGAAGAAACCATGGGTAACAGAAGAAATACTTCAGTTGATTGATGAAAGGAGGAAGTACAAACATGTTCCGGGTAAATCAGGAATACAGAAATACAAGTCGCTGAGGAATGAAATAAATAGGAAGTGCAGGGAAGCTAAAACGAAATGGCTGCAGGAAAAATGTGAAGACATCGAGAAAGATATGATTGTCGGAAGGACAGACTCAGCATACAGGAAAGTCAAAACAACCTTTGGTGACATTAAAAGCAACGGTGGTAACATTAAGAGTGCAACGGGAATTCCACTGTTAAATGCAGAGGAGAGAGCAGATAGGTGGAAAGAATACATTGAAAGCCTTTATGAGGGTGAAGATTTGTCTGATGTGATAGAAGAAGAAACAGGAGTCGATTTAGAAGAGATAGCGGATCCAGTATTAGGGTCGGAATTTAAAAGAGTTTTGGAGGACTTACGGTCAAATAAGGCAGAGGGGATAGACAACATTCCATCAGAATTTCTAAAATCATTGGGGGAAGTGGCAAAAAAACGACTATTCACGTTGGTGTGTAGAATATATGAGTCTGGCGATATACCATCTGACTTTCGGAAAAGCATCATCCACACAATTCCGAAGACGGCAAGAGCTGACAAGTGCGAGAATTATCGCACAATCAGCTTAACAGCTCATGCATCGAAGCTGCTTACAAGAATAATATAGAGAAGAATGGAAAAGAAAATTGAGAATGCTCTAGGTGACGATCAGTTTGGCTTTAGGAAAAGTAAAGGGACGAGAGAGGTAATTCTGACGTTACGGCTAATAATGGAAGCAAGGCTAAAGAAAAATCAAGACACTTTCATAGGATTTGTCGGCCTGGAAAAAGCGTTCGAGAATATAACATGGTGCAAGCTGTTCGAGATTCTGAAAAAAGTAGGGGTAAGCTATAGGGAGAGACGGGTCATATACAATACGTACAACAACCAAGAGGGAATAATAAGAGTGGACGATCAAGAACGAAGTGCTCGTATTAAGAAGGGTGTAAGACAAGGCTGTAACCTTTCGCCCCTACTCTTCAATCTGTACATCGAGGAAGCAATGATGGAAATAAAAGAAAGGTTCAGGAGTGGAATTAAAATACAAGGTGAAAGGATATCAATGATACGATTCGCTGATGACAATGCTATGCTGAGTGAAAGTGAAGAAGAATTAAATGTTGTGCTGAACGGAATGAACAGTCTATTGAGTACACAGTATGGTTTGAGAGTAAATCGGAGAAAGAGGAAGGTAATGAGAAGTAGTAGAAATGAGAACAGCGAGAAACTTAACATCAGGATTGATGGTCACGAAGTCAATGAAGTTAAGGAATTCTGCTACTTAGGCAGTAAAATAACCAATGACGGACGGAGCAAGGAGGACATCAAAAGCAGACTCGCTATGGCAAAAAAGGCATTTCTGGCCAAGAGAAGTCTACTAATATGAAATACCGGCCTTAATTTGAGGAACAAATTTCTGAGGATGTACGTCTGGAGTACAGCATTGTATGGTAGTGAAACATGGACTGTGGGAAAACCGGAAGAGAAGAGAATCGAAGCATTTGAGATGTGGTGCTATAGACGAATGTTGGAAATTAGGTGATTGATAAGGTAAGGAATGAGGAGGTTCTACGCAGAATCAGAGAGGAAAGGAATATGTGGAAAACACTGATAAGGAGGAGGGGCAGGATGATAGGACATCTGCTAAGACATGAGGGAATGACTTCCATGGTACTAGAGGGAGCTGTAGAGGGCAAAAACTGTAGAGGAAGACAGAGATTGGAATACGTCAAGCAGATAATTGAGGACGTAGGTTGCAAGTGCTACTCTGAGATGAAGAGGTTAGCACAGGAAAGGAATTCGTGGCGGGCCGCATCAAACCAGTCAGTAGACTGATGACCAAAAAAAAAAAAAAAAAAAAAAGATTTGATCTTCAGTGCTTTCTGTTAGTGCGTGCAGCTCTAGTTCCTTCTAAACATGGCTACGACAATTTACTGCTACGATGCCCATTGTTGCTAGGCCTACCTTCCCGTGTTTGGCCTTCAACCTTTTTGACTGATGCCCTGTTTGTAGTTTTCCAAGACCCTTTAACCTTAAAGACAGTTCAGTCCCTTCCATACAGCCCTCGCTGGCCGTGTACCCGCTTCCTGTGTGTAGTGGATCCCTGATCTATTAAGCGGAATCCGATACTCCACCACCCTGCGCAGTAAATTGAGGAATCTGCAGGATACACAGTCGCAGAACCGTCTGAGCCTCTGATTCAGGTCCTCCGCGCGGCTCTCTCCTGAAGGTCTACAGTCGCTCCTGTCGACGATGCCAAGAATGGTGAGCTCTGCCTCCATCTCGCCCTCAAGACTGGCTGTCTTTACCACTTCAGCTAGACGCCCAATACTATAGAGAAACTCTTCCTTATCCAGAGCGATACATATCTTTAGTACTGACACGTGCCCCGCCTGTGTGAGCTGTGCACGGCTCGCGTTTGTCCCATTTATTGTTTGTCATCTTCTAATACGGTACTGCTGCCTCGTTTCCTTAATCCATTTTCTGGTCTCGCTAATTTCCTGCCTTACTTGCCCGTGAGCGGCAGCAGCAGCGCGTATCGATAAGTGCAATGTCGTACCATCTCTGGAGCGACCGATAGTATTTCCGGGTCGTCGTGTGTCTGGCAGTCAGATGGAGACGGACCAGCAGTGCAGTCAGGGACAGAGCGCCGGTGAGGCGCCGACAGCCAGTGTTCGCCGACCGCTAGCGACACACATGAACTGTCCGACGGAGGCAGATTGGAGCAGGATGACCGGTGGTTGGTTGGTCATTCGGTTGGTCGTCTCATCAGCCGACGTATATTTGGTCCTTTAACCGTTTCCGGGCCTGGGCAGTTGATCGGTTGGCGTGGAGCAGCGAGGAAGTCTGAGTGGCGCGTTGTTTGGCCCGGCCCGCTGGCAGCCTCTATGTGGTGTCGGAGTGTGTGGTGCTGTTCCCATTGCTACGAGGTTCGTGGCTCACCGATCCTCGACATGAAAGTTGAGTTTTGACTTAATGTACCAGCAAGTCACGACTGTTCACATTGTGTCGTTTGAAGTTCGTTGTTGGCTGTTGAGATATTCTCGCGAGCAACAACGTGTGGTTTCAAGTTGGCAAATTTTTGCCACCCTCCGGTAGAGTTTAACTGTACAGCGGAATCTGCTGCCTTGTGGCCGTTAACGTTCCTGTTACCTGCCCCGGCCGTTGACGTAAATTCAGGCAGTGTATTTTCCTCTTCGTGTTGTCACTATCCAGCTCGATGTTTAATTGGTTGCGGGTGCCAATAACTTCTATGTTGTTCCTTTGAACTCCCTGTTGTGTGCTGGTCGGGTAAAGCGGAGTTTATCTTGTCGGTGGGTCCGTTGAATGTCTGTAGCTTGGGTCGTCGTCGAATCGGCAGTGGTTGGGCCGACTGCCTGTTTCGCCTAAGCAAGCGTTAGTGTTTGAATTCCAGGCCGACCCGCTACAGTCTGGAACCGACGACCGCTACGGTCGCAGGTTCGAATCCTGCCTGGAGCATGGATGTGTGTGATGTCCTTAGGTTAGTTAGCTTTAAGTAGTTCTAAGTTCTAGGCGACTGATGACCTCAGATGTTAAGTCGTATAGTGCTCAGAGCCATTTGAACCAGGCCGACCCTCGGAACTGCTGAGCGCCCTTGGGTGTACTGCTTTTTTCTTGTTTGTTCTTGTTGTTTGTACTTGTATGGCTTGTAGCCGATTTTTAAATAAAGGTTATTTTACCCTTAAGGCTTCAGATGGTTTGCGCCTTCAGCCTAATTTAAGAACCGTTTTACGTAAAGGCTTTCGCATTTTAAAATTAATGTTATTGAGTCTTAAGTGTTGGGCCTTCAGCCGATTTTGAATTTGTTTGCTCTTAAAGTATGAGATTCTTTGGGCCTTCAGCCTAATTAAGGTACTGTTTTAAGATAAGGCTTTCCCTTTTAAATTTTTGATTTTGGTTGAGCTTTAAGTTACTGACCTTCAGCCGTTTTTAAATTAATCTTACCCTTAAGACATGAGATTGTACTCCGTATTCAGCCGCTAATTAAGTTCCAAAGCTAATTTTTTTTTAATTTCGTGCCTCTTGTAATCTTTGATCAAATAAAAGATTGTATGTTCGATTGTAACTGACCGCCGCTTATTTTGGCTCCTTTCCACAACTTAAACTACCTGTCCTGTCCTGCGGGCTTAGCAGGGCGTCTCACTGTGTTTTTCATGGTGTCCGGAAGCACCTGTTTCACATCTGGAACGACCCTTCCCAGTATGCACACAGAGTGCATGCTGGAATTGTTCCTATGCTTAGCATCCATATCCCCCAACGGCCCCTTTAAGCGCTTAACTTGGAGCTCCCAACGAGAGTCCCGCACGGCGGCCCACCGCACAACGCCGCCAGTCCGCGGGCTTGCCCGGCTCTGCCCGCGCGTGGGCTCAGTTAGCTCCTCAGCTGACGCGGCCGCACTGTCGGCACGCGCCACTGGGTTGCTCAGCGCGCCGCAGCCCACCGCACTGGACGGGCTGAGCCGCCTAGCAGACGTACAGCGGATAGGCAAAATAACGTGAACAGTGGTTGTAATTGGATGGTTGTGTTTGACGGTCAACAAAGCAGGTAAGGCACGTGTTGCGCTGGACTGTGCGTCTTCAGTACGGCCTAGGCATAAATGCATTGCCGCGCGAAATAGCCACGTGGTCAGGGGCGCCTTGTACCGGTTGGCGCGGCTCCCCTCCCCCCGCCCCCCCCCCCCCCCCCCCCTTCGGAGGTTCGAGTCGTCCCTCGGGTATGGGTGTGTGTCTGTGTTGTCCTTAGCATAAGTTAGTTTAAGTTAGATTAAGTAGTGTGTAAGCCTAGGGACCGATGACCTCAGCAGTTTGGTCCCATAGGAACTTACCACAAACAATTCAATGCAGGTTGTTTACGAGTAGTGCACACTTCGTATTGGCATTCAGAGGCCGAGGTCGACGTGAAATGAAAGATGTAACAGAGTTACAAAGAGGGCAGATTATGCGGGCCCGATTAGCTGGAGTATCAGTAACCGAGACAGCCAATTTACTGTATTTTTCTAGAGCAACTGTTTCAACAGTCATGACAGCCTACACAAAACATGGAAAGACATGAAACTTCCTGGCACATTAAAACTGTGTATCCCGAGTGCGAGTCTCGGTCCGCACACAGTTTTAATCTGCCAGGAAGTTTCATATCAGCGCACACTCCACTGCAGGGTGAAAATCTCATTCTGGAAACATCCCCCAGGTTGTGGCTAAGCCATGTCTCCGCAATATCCTTTCTTTCAGGAGTGCTGCTTATGCAAGGTTCGCAGGAGAGATTCTGTAAAGTTTGGAAGGTAGGAGACGAGGTACTGGCAGAAGTAAAGCTGTGAGGACGGGGCGTGAGTCGTGCTTGGGTAGCTCAGTTAGTAGAGCACTTGCCCGCGAAAGGCAAAGGTCCCGAGTTCGAGTCTCGGTCCGGCACACTGTTTTAGTCTGCCAGGAAGTTTCATATCAGCGCACACTCCACTGCAGAGTGAAAATCTCATTATGGGTGGAAAGACATTATCGTGTAAACGTAATTGTGGGCGGAAGTCACGAATTGTGTCAAAGCAACACACAACTACGGCGACTAAAGTGAATGTGGAGCTCAATAGCCATTTTCGAGACCCTGTATCCATCGTCACTGTCCGCCGAAAACTCCATAAAGCGAATATCCATGGATGAGCTGCTATATCGAAACCAACGCAAAGAAGCGAAAAATATGGAGTCAGGAGCATAAATCCTGGACGGCTGATCGGTGGAAACACGTCATATGGTCCGACGCGTCAACATTTTCGTTACTTCCAACATCGGAACGGATCTACGTATTCAGAATCCCAAATGAAGCCTACAATCTTGATTGCTTGATTCCAGTGGTTAAGCATGAAGGTCGAAATGTGATGGTGTGGGCACCTATATCATGGTATTCTGCTGATCCCATCATTACTCTCTAGGGCCGTGTTACAACCAACTATTATTTTCACATTTTAGGAGATCACGTGCACCCCATGGGTCAAATGTTGTTCCCCAACAGTGATGCCATATTTCAGGACGATAATGCATCCATTCACGCAAGCAGTACCGTACAATCGTCGTATGAGGAGCATGCAACTGAACTGCAGCGTCTTCTCTGGCCAGCATAGTTCCCGGACTCCAGCATTATCGCACCCTTGTGGGCGGTATTGGAGCGCAGACTCCGGAGCAATTTTCCCCCTTCCTAGTCGCTAGTAGAGTTACAAGAGGTCGTGATCGTAGAGTGGCATAACATTCCACTGCAGACTATACAATCATTATATGCCAGTATTCCAAGAAGAATCGCAGCTGTGTTACGGGTAAAGGGGGGTCCAATCCCTTATTAATGAACCATTTCCAAGTAAGTACAGGTGCTCACATTATTTTGCCTATCCTCTATACGTTTCACACTGAGTACCAAGTGCTACCACTCCCGACCTGCTGTTACCCCTTTTCAGTGAGAGATTTCGCTATATGTCTCGAAAAACATTTAACGCGAAACTGATGGGGCCCAAATACTTTTCTTTGTTTTACACGACGGATGCGAAATAAGTGATCTACAATACATTCGAAATACATTTGAAATGGTATTTGCAGCTAAAATATATTCATGCAATCAACATAAAAGTTTTCTGGGTATGGTATAGCATCATAATGTATAAAACTACTGCAGATGGAGAAAAACCAGTGTTTCGGCCGCGGTTGCAGCGGACTTGTTCTGTGTCTACTGGTGCTCTCTAGCACTGCAGTGTCCCTTATATTTTGCTGTTACTATTCATGGCGAATGCCATTAGGTCATAATTTTAAAAAGATAGTTCGTTTCATTGGTCACTTAAGGATGAAGGAGAGGGAACTTTATTTTAATAGGCTGCTGTGGTGGAGGGAGACGGTAAACTCTGTTGTCTATTGGCTCCTGCGTTGTGTGCCACGATTGGTGGCCACCGTCGAATGAGAACGAATGAGAATTTAGCTCCTGTTTACCAAATGCTGGACGTCGGCCGCGCGGCGGCAGTCACTCGCCGGTAGTGCTCGTGTTTCGTTTTGACAGTGCGGTCTGTTGGGCTCTGATGGCGGACAGCCAAGATTCGGCAAGCCTGAGTCCATCCTCTCTATTCATGTTCTTACGGTGGTTAAGTATTTCGATGGCCTCTCTGATTTTGCTTCTCGTCATAGCCGGCTGCTTGACCAACATACAGGCTTCGCTGAATGTTATTTCTTTTCCACAATCTTGCTGATGTTCTGACACTACAGATTTGTTGTGTTTCCCTAGACGAATATTGCGCTCGTGTTCCCGAATGCGCATTGCTATTGGCCTGCCAGCCTCGCCGCTGCATGCCTCTCCACATTCGCATTCCATCTTGTACACGCCTGCAATGTGTAGTGAGTCCACCCCACTTAAAAACGTTAGGACTGTGTTCAAGAACGACATTGCTTCATGGTGCCTTGTTTCATGGGACACTCTATAACAAGATGCATCTGAGAGTTAACACTTCTGTTTATGTAGTTCGCTAGTTCGTGTGTGTGCGTTAAAAATTTACTGACTCAGGAGGATTTGATTTTGAGATACTTAAATATTATCCCTAGACATCTTCTTGGGGTAGCGTGCATTTAAACCGTGCCAATGAAGACTCTAAGCTTGTGTGGGCCACAAGTCCAAGAGAAGAAGAAAAAAAGTAAGGTCGACGACCAAACCAGCCGCTGCGACATCTGCTGTTGTGAGTGTTATGAGCACTTGCTGCTTGGATTCCAACCAGACTGTGAACAGCAGGTATTGAGTGCACACCGTTAATCAATCGCGCTAAGAAAACATGAGAGATCAGACTTACTGGGTAGTTACATTTAAAATGCAGCTACTCACCGAAGTACAGTGTGGGTTGTAGTTATCGTGTGGCATAAAAAGTTGGTAGATAATCTAATTTTTTCATGCGGTACCGATGTATGCTGAAAAAAAAATAGTTAGAATTTTGGGTGTCAGTTGCAAATCTGGCGCTGTATAACATTTCGTCGATTTCTCCGATGCTCATATTGAACAACCTGTCCAAGTGGCGGTTAATAATAACGTAAAGACTTTCTCACTTGTTTGATCTTTTCTGACCACGTCCAGCTCCGAATCCATTACTAATGGAAACATTTCTATATGTCTTTCTTGCATTCACAGCACCTGATTTGCAACTTTTGGCCAAAATAGGAAGTAATTTTTTTCCAGTGTAAATCGGTTCTATGTTGACACATTAGAATAACAACCAAGTTTTGCTGCCATATGGTAATTACAGCCCACACTGGACCTCTGTCAGTTGCTGAACTTCAATTATAACTACCCAGTGCATTTGACTCCGTGAGTCATGAATGGGAATAATTATGGTTCGTGTGTTTTTTGGTAAGGTGATAAAAAGTATCTGAATGTTACATTTTGTCACATTTTCTCAGTTTGCATGTACTTTATTTTTCAAAGTGGTACAGAAAGAGCCAAAGAGTAGAACAATTGCAATTATATTTGTCATTGTGTATTTTCATGTAGCTAGACCCAGACATGAGTGACTTGGAATTAGTTCCTTTGAATTATGTGTGAGATTATATGACAAAAAAACTTGGGATGTTATCACAAGTTGCGACATCATCGCTGTTTGCAACAGTGACCCAGGAAGTGTGGAATGACTTCCTTTTCTTTCTGCCAAATTTTGGTTTTGTGATCATTGGTGGAAATAAAAGAAATTCGTTTTATGATGCTATTTTTTATTAGTGTAATTTTTGCAACTTATGGCTTCTGAAACATAACTTCAGATGATGCTACAGACATTGGACATCATCATCATCATTACAAATATTTTTGGTAGGTCATTATAAAAGTTTTTCAGTGAAACGTAAGTTGTTACAATATTACATTATATCAAATTGCCTTACTTTGATACTTGTTCCATAGCTCGCGAATACGAGATTTTTTAGTGATGCGGAACATGTCAGTTTAACATAAGTTTTCTTCCCACAATTTAATAATAATTTTTTGTATACAGTTGCTGCTTCATATCTAAAATATCAACTACTGAGTAGATGGTATTGTCATTCAGAAATTCTTTTAATTTGTTTTCAAATGTTGGTAGGCTATCTGTCAGAATTTTAATGCTATTTGAAAAATGACCAAAGGTTTTGTTACAGCATAATTCACCCCTTTCTGTGCCAATGTCATATTTAACATACAGTAGTGAATATCATTCTTTCTTATAATGTCGTAGTTGTGCATTTCACTATTATTTTTGAACAGGGATGCATTATTAATAGTAAATTTCATACTGAGTATATGTATTGAAAGGTACTGTGAATATCCCGAGTTCCTTAAATAAATGTCTGCAAGGTGATCTTGGGTGGGCTCCAGCGTTTATTCTGATTACAGGATTTTGCGGAATGAATATTCTTTCTCTTCATGCTGAATTACCCGAAAATATGATGCCATATGAAAACAGTGAGTGAAAATAAGCGTATAAGGCTAATTTACTGATATGTTTATCACCAATATTTGCAATAACCCTAATAGAATAAGTAGTTGAACCTAATTGTTTCAGCAGATCATCAATGTGTTTCTTTCACTTCAATTTCTCATCAATGTACACACCCAGAAATTTTGAATATTCTGCCTTAGCAACAGATTTCTGTTTCCCTTTTAACAATATTCCAAAATTGTTTTAATTTTGTTATGAGAGTTGCTAATCTCAGACATAATGGACATACTTCTGGACTCTTTAATAACTTTTCTTAATACAGTGCAGCAGTTTTTATAATGTTTCATTGCTTCCAGATCATTATTCCTTCTAGATATTTTTATCCGTTTAGTAATCCATGGCTTTCTAGATGGTTTCTTACAATTATATTTCATTGTTTTTTAGGAGACTGTTTTTAAATATATTCACAAAGGTATCATGAAATCAGCTAAATTTTAAATTAGCATCGTCTTCCCTGAGCACTTCATCCCAGTCTAATTGTTTCAAGCTTCCCCTAAAATTTGGAGTTGTTAAATCGTTAATTAAATGCACTATTTAGGAGGACTGTCTTATTACTATTACTGTATGGACCTGTGTCTTATACTGTAACTACCTGTCCACCACGATCTAGCAGACTATTCTTAACAGGAAAAGTTGTTATTTGATTAAGTTTATCTTGGTCTATAAAAACATTATTTATCACTGTGTTGCTTTCCTGTACCACCCGTGTAGGAAAATCAATAACTGGCGACAAATTGAAAGAACCAAATAATACTTCAAGGTGAAGCTTCCTATAGGACTCTTTCAGAAAATCTACTTTGAAATCCGCACACACAATAATATGCTTCCCTCTGTCTGAGTGGTACAGTTTATCAAAAATAGCGGAAAATTTCCCAATGGGGACCAATACACTCTGAAAGGTTTTTTTACAAACATTTGATATGCGAACCATGAGTGACCCGGCAAACGTCAATACTGTAATCGAATTCCTGCCATACCCGTCCCAGCAAGGCATCGTCGGCTGTGGCAGTCGCTTCCCGTATTCTCTCCCGGAGCTCTGCTACATCACGTGGTAGAGACGGTACATACACCAGATCTTTAATGTGTCCCCACAGAAGAAAGTCACACGACGTGAGATCTGGTGATCAGGGAGGCCATTTCATGAAACAGCTGTCCCCTTCTGTAGCACGGCCGATCCATCGATGGAGCAGCAACGTGTTCAGGTACCCGTGAACTTCACGATGAAAATAGGATGGAGCCCCATCCTACTGAAAGATGAATGGAGAGTCCAATTGCATTTGAGGCATCAGCCATTGCTGCTGCAACTCCTTATGACTGTCTCTCGTACACGCTCCACATTCACTTCACTCACCCTGGGATGTCCGCTTCTTTTTGCCGGGTACAAGCAACCCGTCGTAACGAATTTGTTGTACCAGTGGTAAATGGCCCTCCTTGTTGGTGGATCCTTACCGTTCTTGGTTGTAAACATCCGTTGAACAGCTGTAGCACACTTATTTTTGTCGAACTCCAACACACAGAAGACCGACAGCTCGCTTCGCACCTGAACTCGCCATGTTTGTGACCAGCGCTGACTATCAGCAAATTACCAAACTACGGTGTGGCGGTGTATATATATAAAAAACTTTCAGGATTTCTCTTCAAAATGACGTATGTATGATATCTGTAGAATGTTTGGTTCTTGTGCAATAAATAACTGAAAGTGTTCCCGGACTTTATGTGCACCCTGTTCATTATTTTTTATAAAGATGGCCACCATTGATTGACGTTAAGGATTTAACTCCTCGCACTGTAACTACTATCTTGATCTGTTTGTTTGTATTAGCTATTGTGGGAACATACTCCTTAGGCATATCAGCTCTGTTGTGTTTATCTATAGAACATTTATTATGCCAAATAGATATTACTATTTCTTTTTTTGTCAGATAACCTTCGGTATTCCGATATGATTCCACTATCACATCAGATGCTGCAACGTCTGGAACTGAATAGAACTGAATGCAGCAGTTATTGCCTTTCTTCACCAGCCAGAAAGAATTGGTGTTCTTCATTACCAATCGATCGGTCTGCCAGGAAAATAAAATAACCAATGTCTAGCTCATTTTAGCCAACAATGTCATTTAGTGCGTTTTAATTCTGACGGATTCATTTGCTGAAGGCTGCATCTAGAAGGTGTCTGAGTATAGTATGTAAATATTACAAAAGGAGACGAGGTACTGGCAGAAGTAAAGCTGTGGGTACCGGCCGTGAGTCGTGCTTCGGTAGCTCAGGTGGTAGAGCACTTGCCCGCGAAAGGCAAAGGTCCCGAGTTCGAGTCTCGGTCGGGCACACAGTTTTAATCTGCCAGGAAGTTACAAAATTAGTAAATTGCGTTAACAGATGTCACTTACAGATAACGACAAAAAAGGCGAAACTACAACTATTGCCTAGGCAAGAACAACGAAGAGGAGCTCCAAAACGTGTGATATCTTCTTCTTTATAGGCTGCTAGTTTTGTTTCGCCTTGCGGTTCTAAAATGACACCTTTACTGTCGCAACGTTTTGAATAACAGTGTATTTCGAAAATATCATCTGATTTTACAAAACTACATTATCTTCTACGTCAATGAAGGCAGAAACTTCAGGTAAATTTTAACTTGCGGAAAATATTAAAAGCTTTTTACTATCAAAAGGATAATCAAACTTTACGAACGTATAATTTTTATCCTGTATGCACGTTAAACCTCTTGGTTCGCCTAAGATGAAAGTTTTTATTTACCTTTCACTAATGCCGTATGTGCCCTCCACCGAAAGAACGACAAACATCCAGACGATACCTGAATTGTCCCTTACTTTTGCGAAGAACGGCTGTAGTTACTGCATTTATAACGATTGCTATGCACTGTAGGAGTTCACCCAATGTTGTTGGAAACGTTATGCTACGACCTCTGCGCTGTAGCAGTTGCACTGCCGCACTCTCGACGAAAATCACATTGCATATTTGTAAGTGAATTGTACTCGTTAACAGCGCTCAACAACTAAACTCTTGGCCGGCCGGGGTGGACGAGCGGTTCTAGGCGCTGCAGACTGGAATAGCGCGACCTCTACGGTCGCAGGTTCGAATCCTGCCTCGGGCATGGATGTGTGTGATGTCCTTAGGTTAGTTAGGTTTAAGTAGTTCTAACTTCTAGGGGACTGATGACCTCAGAAGTTAAGTCCCATAGTGCTGAGAGCCATGTGAACCATTTTTTGAACTAAACTCTTAGGTGCCATAATTCACCTCTTCAGCCACACAACCCCCCCCCCCCCCGCCCTCACTACCAGCCGAAAAACACAAATTTCGATTTTTGGAAGGTTATGTGACGGAACCTACAATAAGAAACAATTTTTGTACGAAATACTGTTCTGGAAATGAGGTTTGTGAAAGATTATTTCTTATAATAAAAACGATAAAATCACAATATTTAATACAAACAACAGGTGCTATCTTCTACCCCTGTAGGAGAGTCACTTTGCTCCCTAGTTCTGCTGGTGGTCTTCGTGACTGTGACGTCATGTTTTCAACTAATGACATCCGTAACATCCAAACAGCTGCATTGCACCTGCTCAGTGAACGTGTGTCCAGTACATAGGTGACAACAAGGGGGGCGTTAACACTGCTAGCCGGACGGGAAATACTGTGGCTTTAGCAGTTACTCTGTATATTGGATGTTTTTGTTTGTAGTTCTGTGCGATGAGGAAACTGAAGGAATGAGAACTAATACAAAGGTTTACCTACTAACATTCTTCCTACGCGCCATTTGCGAGCAGAACAGAGAAGGGGGTATCAGTTAGAGGTACCGGTAGTACCCTCTGCCACACACACCATTAGGTGGCTTGCAGGGAATTGATGCAGACGTAGATGTTCATGGGAAATTACGACGTTCATAGGCGTCCGGAGAGGGATGGGGGCTGGGCCAAGGCGGAAAAACTGGAATTTGTCCCCTTCCCCCACACCCAAGAATCCGGGGTGCAGGGTTCTTATTCATACAGAGTTCTTACCCACTTCTGAAGTAATTTTCGTGATTCCGCAAAGCCGCTCATTTAGCAAATTGTAATATTATGTGGCTGATCGCAATGAGATAGTCTTCTACTTCCAAGCACTCCATTATCGAGTTACGCTGCTATTTCGAGGATCAGAAGAAAGCGGGAAAACGCCGCTTTTGCCGGCCTCTGTGACCGAGCAGTTCTAGGCCCTTCAGTCCGGAACGGCGCTGCTGTTACGGTCGCAGGTTTGAATCCTGCCTCGGGCATGAATGTGTGTGATGTCCTTAGGTTGGTTAGATTTAAGTAGTTCTAAGTTTAGGGGAGTGATGACCTCAGATGTTAAGTCCCATAGTGCTTAGAACCATTTGAACCATTTTGAAAGCCGCTTTTGTGTATCGTGTTGACTTCCTTTGTTGTCTTCTTTGAATAGTTGGGAATCAGATTCCCTCTAACACTCTTCTTAACATAATCAGCGATAGACAAGCGCAGCTCTTCCTTGAGTGTAGTTTGGTCACGGAATAGAGGGTACTCGGGCCCTTTGATTACTATGAAGGCAACTGCTTACAGCTTCAGTTGCAATGAATCTACACTCCTGGAAATTGAAATAAGAACACCGTGAATTCATTGTCCCAGGAACGGGAAACTTTATTGACACATTCCTGGGGTCAGATACATCACATGATCACACTGACAGAACCACAGGCACATAGATACAGGCAACAGAGCATGCACAATGTCGGCACTAGTACAGTGTATATCCACCTTTCGCAGCAATGCAGGCTGCTATTCTCCCATGGAGACGATCGTAGAGATGTTGGATGTAGTCCTGTGGAACGGCTTGCCATGCCATTTCCACCTGGCGCCTCAGTTGGACCAGCGTTCGTGCTGGACGTGCAGACCGCGTGAGACGACGCTTCATCCAGTCCCAAACATGCTCAATGGGGGACAGATCCGGAGATCTTGCTGGCCAGGGTAGTTGACTTACACCTTCTAGAGCACGTTGGGTGGCACGGGATACAAGCGGACGTGCATTGTCCTGTTGGAACAGCAAGTTCCCTTGCCGGTCTAGGAATGGTAGAACGATGGGTTCGATGACGGTTTGGATGTACCGTGCACTATTCAGTGTCCCCTCGACGATCACCAGTGGTGTACGGCCAGTGTGGGAGATCGCTCCCCACACGATGATGCCGGGTGTTGGCCCTGTGTGCCTCGGTCTATGCAGTCCTGATTGTGGCGCTCACCTGCACGGCGCCAAACACGCATACGACCATCATTGGCACCAAGGCAGAAGCGACTCTCATCGCTGAAGACGACACGTCTCCATTCGTCCCTCCATTCACGCCTGTCGCGACACCACTGGAGGCGGGCTGCACGATGTTGGGGCGTGAGCGGAAGACGGCCTAACGGTGTGCGGGACCGTAGCCCAGCTTCATGGAGACGGTTGCGAATGGTCCTCGCCGATACCCCAGGAGCAACAGTGTCCCTAATTTGCTGGGAAGTGGCAGTGCGGTCCCCTACGGCACTGCGTAGGATCCTACGGTCTTGGCGTGCATCCGTGCGTCGCTGCGGTCCGGTCCCAGGTCGACGGGTACGTGCACCTTCCGCCGACCACTGGCGACAAACATCGATGTACTGTGGAGACCTCACGCCCCACGTGTTGAGCAATTCGGCGGTACGTCCACCCGGCCTCCCGCAAGCCCACTACCCTCGCTCAAAGTCCGTCAACTGCACATACGGTTCACGTCCACGCTGTCGCGGCATGCTACCAGTGTTAAAGACTGCGATGGAGCCCCGTATGCCACGGCAAACTGGCTGACACTGACGGCGGCGGTGCACAAATGCTGCGCAGCTAGCGCCATTCGACGGCCAACACCGCGGTTCCTGGTGTGTCCGCTGTGCCGTACGTGTGATCATTGCTTGTACAGCCCTCTCGCAGTGTCCGGAGCAAGTATGGTGGGTCTGACACACCGGTGTCAATGTGTTGTTTTTTCCATTTCCAGGAGTGTACTTTGTTTTGAAATCAGTGTTTTCCTTGTATCAATTTTACTTAACTTAATTTTTCTTTTCTGGGACTTTAAGCTGATAAATCAGCTTCACTTCCAACACAAACAGCTGTTACAGGACAGTATGTTGGAGCGAGAGTGTTTGAATGATTGTTGGAATTTTCATACATGTTTTCAACCTTAAAGCTACATTCACGTTTTCATGCTGAAAATTAAACATAAGTATTATTACTTCGATTCTGGAGGAACAGTCATTGATGACGATTGACAGCAGTCCGAAATTAATTCGAAATAAACTGTCGTGCGCTGACAGCCTTTCGCAGCCGTGCAGTGGGGACGTGCTGTTGTTTCAGCCTGCAGAATCTCACGCTTACGTATACCAGAACCATGGCCAACGGTTTTCGAAAAATCCACGCTACACTTCTGCAACGACAACACCCGACCAAAGGCCTTAGAAGTGGAACAGTTCCTACGCTGTGCAGCTAAGATCCCAGGTTCCGATATTTTGTGTATCCATTTGTCTATCTTAAGTAGTACATTGTACGCCAAAATGCGAAAGAATACTCTGTGACAACCAACATGGTCCAAGCTTTTGCCACGCCGGCGGCAATGTCGGCGCGGTCACTGTTGACTACCCAGGCAGTTTTCCAACTGCGACTGAAGATCCCCGCGGAAGATGTCACCGCGGCTTTCCGACCCTGTGGCACTGTCTATGGCCACACTGCCGAACGCTGGGCGCAATTCCAAACGTTTCCCGACCTTAACGGTGTACGAAAGATCACCATTGATCTCCGCTTCCACCTGCTATCTCATATGAAAATCAGAGGGTGCCACGCTGTCGTTATATACGATGGCCAACCGAAGACCTGATCCGGATGCACCAAAGAAGACCACCTCAGGCTGAGTGTCTTCAGCGACGCATCATCCAATTGCCGGCCCCTACCATGGCACCTCCGACTTCACGACGGTTTTATCGATCGCCTACGCATCGGCCTCTGTTCTCCTCCCGCCGACCGTCGTCAGTCGGATCACATACCAGTGTCCTTTCCATATGCTACGGATAACGCCGGGATCGACGCGTCACGCTCATAACCTGACACTACACCAGCGCCACTACCAACAGCGACGATTTGCGATCCCCTACCCGCTGATGATATGGACGTCCCGTCGCTTACCGGCCCAGCGACGCAATTCCTCCCAGACCACCGCGAATTCCTCCCGTCTTCTGACGCAGAGGGACGAACAAGCAAACATTCACCTAAATGGCGCAAGACGATCTCGGAACGAGACAGTCCACCACCCCTTGACTCTCCGGAGGGTGTCCGGCCCTATGAGGCCTCAGAAAACCCGCACAACAACAAGAATGACGACAATGCGACGCCGGTTTTGGCTATGCCGGTATCCACTCTGCCGGCTCGCTCGCCCAAGTGCACCAGAACCGATAGACTCCAGCATTAGGCCTGCCGTCGAGACGTCCTCCGCTCCTGCGGACGAGGTGGAATATACGAGGGCCACAACGACAGCGGCGTCGATGGCCTGTAGTGAGGGCGTCGACGATGGCCCAAAAACCACGCTGGAGACGGATTTATCCCAGACGGAGACCTGGTTACGCAGACGATAACGCCGTCAGGTGGCGTACGGCACGGTTCGCCACTACCTCGCCCTGCTTTATCCCCGTTGATCGAGTTTCTTTCCACAGCGGGGTCGACTCCAAACGTATCGAACAGCAACGATCAACACTAACAACATTAGCTCCTTAGTGAAAATTCAACTGCTGCTGCTGCGAGAAATGATATGGGCATCGGACGTCGACATCGCACTACTACATGAAATACACTTGGCCACAATTCCGGATGTCGCGGGATACAACAGTTATCCTTCTCCTGGTGACCACCTGGGACGTGGCTTAACCATTTACTCCCGCTAGGTCATTCCAGTAGCTGATATCACATTCCTTCCGTCCGCCAGAAGCATGGCAATCAACATCATGCGAATGAATATTGTCAACACTTGCGCACCATCAGGCTCCACTTCTATTTAGAAGAAATCGCTCCTTCATTTCTTGAGCGGTGTGACCAATACTTCCATGGGGGTGACTGTAAATGTCCTGCACCCTAAGGATCAAATGCCCTACTACAACACCTGTCAATAACTCGCCTTGACGTCCGTGACCTGTTGCTCTGCGACACTTTGGAAGTTCGGCAAGGCGACACACCTGGACATACAAACCAGACGTGTTAGTCCGCGAGGCGCCTTGACTGGATTTACGTCTCTAGGGAACTCACACCTGCACTCCCAGGAGCAGAACTTTGGCCCCTGGCCTTTTCGGACCACGGTGCCAACATCTGCAATATTCTCTTCCCGCAACAAGTGGTCTGGCGCAGGTGTGCACCGTGGAAACTAAACATCTCCAACTTCCACGATCCTGACTGTCTGCAACGCGTTACCGGGATATGAGCCACCTGTGGACGTCGATTACCTAAGTAATGCACAATCCCGACCCTGTGGCTGGAATTTGCCGTTCAAAGTACTTTGATTCAGTATGGCAATGAAGTAGCTGCGTGGCGCCGGCGCACTACCGACGATTTCTGCATCGTTCTTTCCGATCTGGACGCCCAACCCTGAAACCCAGACGGAGCGCAGCAAGATTAACGCATACATCGTAACGTCGACGAGCTGTAGATTGCAGGGGGCGGTGGTGAGGACGTCAAGAGGAATAGCCCACAGGCATCGCGTCCGGTAGGTAACACCGAAGACAACTACTCATAACCGAGATCTACATCTGCCGAGCCCAGCACGTTACTCGTCAGGCCGAAATCGTCCGTGCCTATATAGACCAATGCTGCACAATGTACCAGGAGGAGATTACCAACACGCGTGCTCAAGAGTTTGTGTTACGACACGTCACTCACCCCCTCGGCGGCGACGAGGCGGACTAGCTGCCGGAGCCGGTTACGTGCGACGAATTCCACGATGCAATCAACAAAGGTGAATAGGTCACCTGGTGTTGATGGATTACTGACAGAATTTTATCGCGGCTTCCTTGCGCTGATGGCGTCGCGGTGGACGATAATGTTTCGTGAACTGACGACGATGGGAAACGCCCTTTCGCCAGCCTTCGTCACGGGTATTATTGTACCCATCCACAAACCGTTACTGGGGGTACGACAGTACATAACTCCCCCTAACTGTGCTTCCCGCAGACCATAAAATTTTTGCACGACTCCTGGCGAGGTGTTGCGCCAGTTACTGCCCAGCATTCTTTCCCCATAACAAACTACTCCGGGTGGCTCAGTTAATGTGCTAACGGTCACAGGGGAATGTTGCGATTTAATCGCAATGTCAGCGTCGTGCAGTCTCCACCCCACTGTGGTTGACATTGATTTTGACAACGCATTCGATAAGGCGCGGTATCGTTTTTTATTCGCCGTAATGAGCAGAATGGGTTTTCCACCTGCCTTTATCGATATCATCGAGCGCCTGTACGGCAGCGCCGAATCCCTGATTCAGGTCACCAGCCGTGTAGCGGTATCAATGACCATCCGGTGCTCCATAAGGCAGGATTGCCTACTTTCAACACTGCTCTATGTCATAAGCCTGGAGCCACTCATCGGTAGCCTGACGACCCACTTTTCTGGTCTCACATTGCGATAGCGCACTTTTCGTTGTCGTGCGTATGCTGACGACCCCCTCTTCTTAGTCCGTTCACGGGTCGAAAGACAGACGTCATTTGATTTGATATCAACGTACGGAAGTGCAGCGGGAAATAAAATGAACGTGGCTAAATCATCTACGATGCTTATTGGACGCGACCCCTCACACGACGACTTAGCACCCTTCTCGTGCGTACAGAAACTACTATGCCTTGGTATCGTTTTCACCTCCACCGTGTGCCGCTCCGCTGCCGTCAATTTTCGGCGTATTGTTCACATTACCCGACGGCAGTGCAACAAAATCTCCTCCGCCGACTCGATTCTTTACAAAGCGTCGAATCCCTCAATCGCCATGCGGCGTCCAGGATGCTTCACATCGCACAGGTACCCCCACTGCTATCAAACACTGGACGCAGTCTCCAGCCCTCGTTCGGATACTTTCTTCCGGCTGGTACGCTCTTAAACGTCCGTTACGAAACGCTGACCCCCCCCCCCCCAGGTGGGGGCCTCGGTCTTGTCAATGTTCGACTCCGAGCGGCGCCCACCGTGCACAAGCAGTGGAACGGGGGCGCCTATCTTCTTACGTGCAGCTTGCTGGACATTCTTATCCCCGCCGTTGCCACTAGGCCACATCACGCGCCATCTGACGCACATTTGTGATTTCATTGTCCAGTTGTGCTCACACTCACATACCGAGCACGCATCTTCCTCGGACCTTCGTTACATATCCGTCAACAACGACGAACTCAGACATCCATTGACGTGGTGGCCCACGGCTTGGCGTCATGTCCACCAGCTTTTCCTTCCCTCCAACGTGCGGACAACATGGTACAACGTCGCATGTGGAATATTCGCCACAAATCAATGTGTAAAATGTCTAACATGTGCTGCCACCAGTGACGTCTGTTGCCCTCTACCTGCGCATTCCACCGAACTCGTATGAATTCGTCGCCGTCCTGAGAATACTTATTTTTCCGCCACCTAAAATCACGGGCCGGCCGCACGGGGTAGCTACGCGGTCTGGGGCGTCTTGTCACGGTCAGCGCGGCTCCTCCCGTTGGAGGTTCGAGTCCTCCCTCGGGCATCGGTGTATGTGTCGTCCTCAGCTTAAGTTACTTTAAGTTAGGTTAAGTAGTGTGTAAGCTTAGGGACCGATAACGTCAGTAGTTTGGTCCCATAGGACCTTACCACAAATTTACAACTTACAAAAATCACGCGCTTGTGTGGGTCAAGGAATGGACGATCGCTTACTTGCATTCTGATGGCGATAAACTACGCCCTGACTTCTGGTAGTACTTACAACTCGTCCAAAAATAAAGTCGAGCACCAATCAAGCTATTACACCTTCTTCACCAATTATCTTCGACCGACCTTTACGTCATCCCCGTCACACGGACGACACTCCCCCCCCCCCCCCCCCCCTGCTGACATCTGAGACTCTCCACACTACTTTCTATATCGTACCCCACAGCGCCCCTTTCTTAAATGCCCTATATCAGAGCACGCTGGTCATTCCCCACAACTCTACTGTCCTCCTTTCAGGTGCTTCTTCCCTGCAGTGGTCAGGAGACACCGTGGCCAGGCCTCGTATGATGACTCCTGCCCACTCTCACTCCACACCCGATATGCCAAGCAGTGGAATGCCTGAAAGTCTAACCACACCCTCACCCCTTCTTCCCTTTTTGCTTACGGCTTTACTTTCAGTGTTATTATTATTTTTTCCCACTTCTTGTTAATAAAGTCTTTGCACACCTTGTTCGAGCGTAATGTCTCATGTTGGTTCGGCCGAAAGGACGGCCTTTCTGTTGTATTTATGCTTGTACAAATAAAGATGTTTTGTTTCTTAAACCCATTTTCTGTTGTTGTTTTTTTTTATTAAAGAAAAACGGTTAAGGCTGTCGCTCGCCATAAGTGGGAAACCTGGGTTCGAGTCCCAGTCCAGTACAAATTTTCTTTTGTCACTAATAGGTAGTATATCTGTACCGAACACAGTAGATGCTAAGATAGCTGCAGTCAGTGAATTATTTTATTACTTTAGCCCTGGAACTGTAAACGAAGGAAAATGTTAAATTGTTACTAAAGTATCACAAATATTTATTACTTCCTATTTCATTTAATTTGTAGTTCATAAACTAAACTCCTTCTGAACAGGCCATGAAGGGCCAACGGTACCGACCTGCTGCCGTGTCATCCTCATCCCAAAGGCGTCGTTGTATGCGGATACGGAGGATCATGCGGTCAGCACATCCCTAACCCAGACATTTTCTGTTTTCGTGACCGGAGCTCCTACTTTCCAATCAAGTAGTTCCTTATTTGGCCTCAAAAGAGCTGTATTCAAGCCGCTTGCCAATAGGACGGCCAGCTATCCAAGCACTAGCCCAACCCGACACTCTTAACTTCGATGATCTGACAGGAACCGCTATTACCACTGCGGCAAGGCCGTTGGCCATAATTTATAGTTTATGCACTAGTTAATCAGAACTATACGGTCTCAAGTGGTATGTCCCATACAAATTAAGTACAAAGTACAAAAACCAATCGCAAATGGGTACTAACCGAAATTGTAAATTTTACGAAGTTTTAGCAAGCTAGGGTTAAATGAAGGCAGTATGGTGCATTAAAATTTAATTTATACAAATGTTTTGAATTCGGGTCCGACCTGTACGTTCACTCGTACCTATCATGTAATAAGTCATACTCTTTTAATAAATGACGATTACTGAGTCCGCAAAGAAACTTTTGTCAAGCTCTGTCCTAAATATATGTTACTCAGCTTTACCACTATGCAGTCTGCCCCGATAGCTGAGTGGTCAGCGTGACGGATTGCCGTCCTACGGGCCCGGGTCCGATTCACTGCTGGGTTGGAGATTTTCTTCGCTCAGCGATTGGGTGTTGTGTTGTCTTCATCATCATTTCATCCCCATCCGGCGCGCAGGTCGCCCAATGTGGCGTCGAATGTAATAAGACCTGCACCAAGGCGGCCGGACCTGCCCCGCAAGGGGCCTCCCGGCCAATGACGCCAAACGCTCATTTCCATACCATTATGCACTTGTTGGTGTGGAATGTTTTCTTTTTCATCATTTTCTTTGGTATGTTTTCCTGTTTTTCCATTACGTAACTGTTGGTATGGAATGTCTTCTTCTTTACCATTTTCTTTTAGCATAAATACAACCAGAAACGGAAGTCACTATTTTGAGAAACATTCGTCTGCTTACACGAACTGTTCACGACTGTGCTGCAGGCTACTTGCACGTGGCGCCGTTAGGAAGCGCACTCAAATAAAATACAGATTCTGTTTTCGCCAAGATGCAATGAGATATGGCTTTCCTTCCAACTTTAAAGAAGTTTCGATATGTTAGCTACATTTATTACACAGCAACGTACCACCTAAAACGAAAAAAAGTTTAGTAGCCAGCGGCCACATTTTTCACTGAAAATATTTGAAAATTTTATGCTACAGAATACTAGAAAACTATCACAATAACTGTTGCCAGTATCGAGAAAATAGAGACTACGTCATCACATTGTGATGCGAGACTGGATGGAACGTAATAAATTAATATTGTGTCCCAATTAGATCCCTCATAATCGAACGAGAGTTATTACACAGTAGTGAAGAAGACGCGTGAATGCGGAACAGGTCATTTTTTAAAGGGAAAAGAGAACCTCTACTGAAAAAAAGAGCAGAATTTGATGTAGTTTTGCTTCATTTACAGACAGTAGTTTTTACAGTCTAGTGAGCTTTTACTCATGTGTCGTTCTGCTGTCAGCCGCTTTGTGGGAACCGCTCGTTATTTTCCTGTGAGATCTTTTCTCATACTACTGCTCATTACATCTTTCCAACTTTAACAGTACGTCAAACATCTGTTTACTTCCATATACCCGAAGCAGCTAAAATGCACAGTTAAGAAAATAAACAAAACTTGTTCTTTCCCCTTTGGTTTCAGACACAGCTGTTTATTTTGTTTCAATACGGCAGACTGCGCGCAACCGCTCTGAATTTTGTACATGGATCGCAGACGGGTTTCCATTCTGTATACTCTCTATTCTGTAATTCGTTCACAGTATGCCAGTTGCATTAAAATTTGCTCTCTGCAATATCATTTTTGAGGAAGATTAGTAAAAGCTCTTTATGACTGGTTATTTTTATGTACAACCAACAGCATCCTCACTTCTCATTATTTCTTACTTCAGACTTGTCACATTCGGTAGTAATAAACATTATGGGAATATGAATAAAAGAATGTTTTCTAAATATTTTGCTGCTTCATTTGCTACCTCTAGATGATTTTGTTGGGTAAATGTCAAATATAATCTGAAAGGATATGATTTTAGATTGGCAACCTCAAAAATGTCTCACACCCATAATCATTTTAATAATACAGAAAGGTTTACTTGGAAGGGAATCGTAGTCATGCTTACCTTTTGATTATCAAAGTAATCTACAGCGAATATAAGTACTGAGTGTATAACCATCAATTCTCTGAAATATAATAACTTTTTGTGTCATCCACAAAATGTAGTTCTTGTGGCATGACACGTCTCAAAAGTGATCTAGCAATTTATATAATAAATAGCAAACTTAAGAGTCTTGACCGCTCCCCATACGCTGGTCTCGAAAAATGTCTGCTGGACGCCTATGATCCAGTATTAACTGATAAAACATTTAGCGATGAACAACTATGAAAATATTCCTAGTCTACCGGAGTAACGTACAATTTCGGCTTCCCTAAGAGTTACGGAAAAGAAACCACGATATTACATGGGACGTGGAATTAGATGTATAGTAAATGCTTTAAATGTCATTTTCTTTCTACTCGTTGAGTTTTACTACTACAAGTGAACTGATCTAAGTTCATGTTCATTATTTCAGATAAGCAACGCATTTGAGCGTTACTACAATATGTCAACCACCTGTTACGTATCCCCGTGCACTTTGATTTTATATACAGTTTGACTGAATGTAAAAGAATGTTATTCATTTGCTGCTATGCGTTATGTCTATTTCCTCAGAAGTTGTCATTGTTTCATTTATTTTCCGTTGCTGCTGGATTGAACTTTTATGATCTTTGGCTATAATACAATTTACATTGCATAGCACTTTAAATAAACCAAATGTTGACAATCGTTGCAAACACATAAGATAAAATGCAGTCCTCACTACTGGTTTCTGTAGTTGAAAATTTAACTTTGTACTCTCTGACCTATTGTGTGGGGACACGCACAAGACTAAATGATTTCCTGCTGTGAATGTATGATCATTACTTTGCAAAACTCTGTTCTTATAACTCTGATCTGGCTTGTTAGAAATGAAACACTGTATCATTACTGTAACTGATTTCGAAATTAAACATGTCTTCCTCTACTCTAGTCTCTGAAGAGCACTGAAAATTACTCTTATTACACGCACAGAAGTTATAGTACGCTGTGCTTGCCAGACATAAAAGCTGCAATGGATTTTTTTATATTTGAACACTATAGACTGCCACGGCTAACACGAGAGCATGAAACTAAAAATGAAAATGAGTTTAGTATTATTGGCTAGACCAGATTTCAACACAGCAGTCTTTGATCTCACACATGTAAAGTTTTAACTTCCTGATTTACGTAAATTATTTAAGTCACTAATATTGTACTAGCAGTTGCCGATGTCCACTTGCAAACGACACAATAAAATCTGCAGTTCTCCTCTGTGGTCTCCGGGAAGCTGAAAGAAATAATTGTAATGTACAATTACTTGCCTGCTTAGTAGTGGGAAAACTGCTTTCATTGAATTATAATTTAAATTTGCCGCTGCACTGCGTCACAAAAAAATGCTAAATTCACTGCAAAGGGCTAAAAATGTGGGATGAAATGCTGGGCAAGCGAGCTACAAATTATTACAGGTATTTTTAACAATTTCTATATTCGGAATAAACATAAAATTCAAAGCGCACACCTTTTTATACATCAGTGCCCAATGGCGTCTTTCTCGATCAAAAAACAAATGAAATAAACTAAGCGTTCGAGATAGCGTCACAGGCTCTTACAAAATTCACGGTTACGAGAAGACAGAGACAGTAATGTCTAAGCCTCGACTGTTTACAAGCAATTTAATATGATACTATATATCTTTGTTATATTTTTAATTTTCATTGTCTGTGTCGGTTACCACACTCGCCGACCACAGACGTTATTTGCAAAATTGACATACATAATATTATACAAACATAAAAATGCAGAATGATTATTTCTTTTGTACAATATCCACATAATCGATAACTATTCATACAGGAATGAAATATAAGAACACAGACAAATGTTTTTTTCATATATTACACAGATTTTACAAATGTCTTGCCCGGAGACTTCACATACCGTTGCATTCTTTGGTGCCGGTGCATCGGTATATTGAAGTTAGCTTTGCGATATCATATCTGTGGTGTCACCGCCAGACACCACACTTGCTAGGTGGTAGCCTTTAAATCGGCCGCGGTCCGTTAGTATACGTCGGACCCGCGTGTCGCCACTATCAGTGATTGCAGACCGAGCGCCGCCACACGGCAGGTCTAGAGAGACTTCCTAGCACTCGCCCAGTTGTACAACCGACTTTGCTAGCGATGGTTCACTGAGAAAATACGCTCTCATTTGCCGAGACGATAGTTTAACATAGTCTTCTGCTACGTCATTTGCTACGACCTAGCAAGGCGCCATTATCAGTTACTATTGATATTGAATCATGTACCGTCAAGACCGACGTTCACTATTAACGGATTAAAGTTAAGCATTCCACCAGCTACGTCCGTTTTTCTAAATTCTAATTTCCTTGTCCTGTTCCAGACCTCACGCCAGCCTGCGTGAGCTAAAACGCGTGCCTTTCGGCCTCCTCTAGTAACACGGTGTTGGCTCTCCTGCCAACCAAAACAATATATGTGTACGATTTTAAAACTCCCCCCTGCCTACTTGTTCCAGTGAGTTCAAAAAAACTCCCTGGGAGGTGCCGGAACCCCGATCCCGAACGTTCCGGCCGAAACTAAGCCCTTCTCGTTGAAACGGAGAGTGCAAATCGCCTTCTGTTTGTCTTTTTATCATCATCGAGACTCAATGCACATTTGGTAATGAATGAGCGACCGAGTTAACAGCAGTAGGCAACTTTTTTTTTTTTTTGGTCATCAGTCTACTGACTGGTTTGATGCGGCCCGCCACGAATTCCTTTCCTGTGCTAACCTCTTCATCTCAGAGTAGCACTTGCAACCTACGTCCTCAGTTATTTTCTTGACGTATTCCAATCTCTGTCTTCCTCTACAGTTTTTGCCCTCTACAGCTCCCTCTAGTACCATGGAAGTCATTCCCTCATGTCTTAGCAGATGTCCTATCATCCTGCCCCTCCTCCTTATCAGTGTTTTCCACATATTCCTTTCCTCTCCGATTCTGCGTAGAACCTCCTCATTCCTTACCTTATCAGTCCACCTAATTTTCAACATTCGTCTATAGCACCATATCTCAATTGCTTCGATTCTCTTCCGGTTTTCCCACAGTCCATGTTTCACTACCATACAATGCTGTACTCCAGACGTACATCGTCAGAAATTTCTTCCTCAAATTAAGGCCGGTATTTGATATTGGTAGACTTCTCTTGGCAGGAAATGCCTTTTTTGCCATAGCGAGTCTGCTTTTGATGTCCTCCTTGCTCCGTCCGTCATTGGTTATTTTACTGCCTAGGTAGCAGAATTCCTTAACTTCATTGACTTCGTGACCATGAATCCTGATGTTAAGTTTCTCGCTGTTCTCATTTCTACTACTTCTCATTACCTTCGTCTTTCTCCGATAGTAGGCAACATACTAACCCGCAACGTACAACTGACGGATACGACAGCGTGCTGAAAAGTAATGCCTCCATTTTTTTTATTCTGTTCTCAGTATCTGATGAATTATTACATGCTGTGCATGTTACTCGATCTACTGTCTTGCTTAAGTTGCAAATCTCTGCTGCTACATCGTTCCAGATTGTAGCGTGGGACCCGGAGGTGTGTGATGTAATTACGTCGGTGCGCGAGAAACTGTGTGCTTTAATTGAGATTCAAACCGCACAAAACGTACCTTAATTGAAATCACCAGAGGAATGAAAACTGTGCACCGTGATTATTTCATCGACATCAGTAATGTGCGATGCTGGGTTGTTCATGCTCGTAATACAAAAAAAATCATGGCGCTAATTTCAAAGTGCTAACCTAACGTGTGTGATCAAATGGAAGTGGAACACGGCTTACGGCAACTGACGAGAATCATCGGAATTCGGCTGAGGAACTCATCAGATAAAATAATCGGATAACAAAAACACAGATCCCAGTGCGTGTGGCATATCCCGAGAGCATGTACAGACCATTACTGCAGAATTTATGGTACAGAAAACCGTGTGTGCGTTTGTGGCCTCGAATGCTCACTCCTGACATTAAACAGAGGACACTGGACATCTGTCAACAGCTTATGTTGCGTTTTGAGGGTGGGGGTGTTGCTTCCTTAATAACATTCTGACAGGTGGTGAACACTGGGTTCACCATTTTCACCCTGAAAACAAGACAGCGTCAGTGGAGTTCCACTACAAAGTGATCACCGACGTCAAAAAAGTTCAAAACTGTCCCATCAGCTGTCAGAATCATGACACAGTGTTCTGGGACGTTCAAGGAATGGTTCATTTCGAATTCATGCCTGAAGACACCAACATACACTCTGCAAGGTATTGCGAAACACTCAGAAAACTGAAAGCATGAATTCGAAGAGTTCGTTCACACGTGGAGCACCCACTGCTTCAGCGTCACAGTGCCAGGTCACACTTCACCACTGCGATATCTGCACAATTCTGACGCCTTGGTTTCACTGTCATCGATTATCCTCCACACAGTCTTGACTTGGCCACATACGATTTTTACCAGTTCGGAAGACCTGAAGAACACCGTCGAGGTCTTCACTTTGACAGTGATGAAGTGGCAGAAGGAGAGTTGAGGTCGTGGCTCCATCTACAACGTCTCCAGGGTGACTGTGTTGAAAAATAAATGTTTGGTCATGGAAAAAAAAGAGGTTAAATGTTAAAAGTTTGTTTTATTTAAAACGTTTCAATAAAAAAATTTGGAGCATTAATTTTCACTATGCCCTGGTACAGTGATTAAAATCCAGCCCTAATTTATATCTTCATTCATGTAGAAGAAAAAGTTTTGAGAAATCGATTAATTCTTTTGAAAGACCCTTGTAGTGATTCTCTTCGTAATGTGGATAATATAACCTCCCGTTTCCAAGCGCTTACTCCAGGCTCGGGCGAACCGTGCATCAGTAAGTGGACTAATATAAAAAAAAACATCCGACAACCGCAATGGACAATTATTTTAAAGTCTTTTTGTAGTTGTTAATGTGCATCTGACTTCCTACCCACTTGTAATTTCTGCAATCGTAAATGCTCAAAAGTCCAAGATAAACAGCAATTTCACAGGGTAAACGATTCTCTCCACTGCGTAATATTCTTTAAATGAATGTAAAGCTGCAATGCACTGTAAATTAGCAATGTAATCATGACATTTCCACATTATCGCTGAAATGCTCTCGTTAAATAAAAGTCCTATCTTGGAACAAAAATAATAGCTTATATTCAGAAAAATAAATACATACACTCGCGCGCAGTAATCCCTGGCTGTTTTTGAAACGATTCATTCGGTATTAATAATAAACTGAATAATTTATTCTGATCTGGTGCAACGTATAGCTTTGCTTCATTCTTAAAGGATACAATGTAATGTCTGCTGCATTACAGTGTATTTAATTTTTTCACTAATCCGCCATGGCTTTCAGATGTTTTTTGCTGGTCGGTTATTTGCCAGGTTGCCATCACTGGCGCTGCTGCTTACGAGCATGTGTGGCTGATATAATCGAACCATGCAATGCTAGTGACTGACAAGACTTTATTCAGGCCGAGACAAACTAACGGCAACGACAATGGTCGCGTACATAATATTATTAACCCTTGGAAGCGTGTTGTGGGGGTTTCAGGCCCAAGAGTGAATTAATCATCCCTTCAATCATAATAAATTCGTATATAGTCGTCAAAAATACACCTAGCATTAAGAAACATGGTAAAATTGTATATAATATAGCAAAAATTGTGTGAAAATAGTGTTGTCTTAATACTATACTCGTAATGCATGAAGGCCAGTTTAACCTAATGCTTTGGCAAGAAATTTTCTACCAGTCTATGAATTTTGTTACCTGTGATATTATTATACTGCCAACTGTTGCATGTGCTAGACTCTAGCAACAACAATAAGAAGCTTCCTGCTCGTTGTTGAAGTTGACGTCAGAAGTGAAAGGTGTTGCTCTCATGGCTCATGTAAGTAATTATGTTTGTTATTCTCTGTGTTTTCCTCTCTTTCTCTGACGAAGTAACTATTTAGACTTTAGTTACGTTCGTTTCTTATGGTATGGTATCATCTAGCATTTCTCACAAGAGACAACCTACTTGTGCTATAAATATAGTTAACTCAGAAGCTTCAACTATTATTTCTGAATTGTTGGACGAATATTTCTAGTATTACTTCCGAAGATGAAATCGATCCTCAATATAGGCTTGTTCCAGATAGCTCAGAATCTGGATGAATCTGCCTATGTAAATGATGTAGGCTTACCAAGGGTAGCCTGGGCTGCTAACACAGTTTGGTCTGTAGATTAAAGTAATGTAACAAGTAAACCCTAGCCTACAAACAAAAATAATATACCAAGCTCAACACAGGTTGAAAATGTGAATAATGTAGCAAGCCCATCCCAGTCTAAAAACTTTTTATCGGACGCCCTGTAACTCTGTGGAGCAAAACACTACCTCCTTCTAATAGAACTCTGACACATTTGTTAGGGAAACAAATACACAAACGCAAAAAGATACTTGGAGTTACTTCATCAAAAATAATATCGTGAATGAAATAATTGATTGCACAAATGTTGAAGGACGTCTCTCAGCAGCTGTAAAAGGTCAAATATGGGATAATAACAGAAACAAGGAAATCCGTGCGTTTTTTGGCAGTCGCTTATTAGCTGCCAATTGCAGAAGCTGACGTGTTCCTATAAGATAATTATTTCACGACTCTTCTGGTAACTCTATTTGTATGGCTACTTTTTCTATAAACAGGATTGAAGAATTTGAAGGGTTTGTTGGTAGACGCACCTGACAAGCTAGCAGCTTCCCGCAATATGGAGACAAAAATTTCATCCAGGAGAGATCTCCACAGCAGATGATCAGCTAGTGTCTTTCAGAGGATACTACAGATTTCTACAGTTTATTCCAATCAAGCCAGGAAAATGTAGAATAAAGATATTATAGTTCTGCGACTCTTTGACTTAATATACTATAGATGGGCTAGTGTACTCAGGGAAAAAAAACCAGATCATCCTCGTCAACCTAATGCTGTAGCCCATGTGGCAAGGATACTGGAAAGGACGCTTAGAGGAAGCTCAAGCAGTATTAATATGGACAACTACTTTACCAGTGTTTCCATATCTCAAGATTTATTGAAGGATAAAATTACAGCAGTCGATACTCTTAGCTATAGCAAACCACAAATTCCACCTGAAATGAAACCATGTACGACACGAGAGGTTCTATCTTCAGCATTTGGATTGAGAGACGGTTTGTCTGTTGTGTGTTATTAACCAAAGAAGAATAAGTGTGTGGTGCTACTATGTCCTACGCATCAGGATGCCACAATTGAAAAGACTCAGAAAAAGAAGAAACCATAAATGATTTCATTTGTAACAAAACAAAATTAGGTGTTGATTCTTTTGACCAAAAGACAAGGAGATGCCCATTTGTTTTATGGGCTAATGTTATGGATGTTACAATTATAAATGCTTTCTGTTTATTCACAAATCAACATCCACAATATTACAACGAAAAATCACATAAAAGGAGGATTTTATTGAAAGACTTGAAGTTTGAACTTATTCCTCCACATATGGAACACAGAGCCAAAACTCAAAATTAGCAAAGAAATGTTATATAAGCACTAGCTAAATATGGCGTCAAAAGGGGCCAGGAAATGGATACCATTCACCAAAGGAAAATGCCCAGAAGATGCTTTTTGTCTCCATGTGAATTGAAAAGGAAAAGTGATAAATGTTCTTCAAAAGGTTCTAACAATGTATGCATTGAACATAGTGTGCTTGTTCGTGAAGTTGTTTCCAGTAATATGTAGATCTTTGCGTCAGGCAGTCTAATCTTCATTTGGATAAAATGCTGCCTAGTTTAATTTTTGTTGTGCCTGTGTAATAATCAACTTAGATATTTTCTTTCTTTCCACTTTGTATTTGGACGCTTTATGCAGATTTATTTGCATTTTACCTCACCAATGTGCAATTTCTAGTTTATTAGCATTGCTAATAAAGTTATTATATGCCAAATTAACAAAATTAGCAAAGATTAAACAGAAATTTATTCTTTTGAAATTAATAGTCAAACCTTTTCCTTAATGTTTTCATAATATAAAGCAACTACAGATATTTTTCATAAGACTCCATTCAGTCGTTTATAAAAGCAAGTTTTCATAATGAACATGCAAGGCTGAAAAATAACGATATTTATACAGAATGCAGTGGGGGCTTTCGAGGGCTCTATCATGCGTTAACGTCAGTCCGAACACTCATGCATCGATGACGATCAATTACAAGAAACTAAAAGGGGCAACACTACTAATGAGCCAAGGGTCACTTTTGCTAACCCCCGTAATTGTCTCCCATTGCGAGGTAGAAGTCTGAAATTTGACTCAAAGGTGCCTACAACATCCTCTATAATGATACAAATTTCAGTACAATTCCACTCAACGCCACCTTGGACGTGTCACACTGTCGGAAGCTCGTCACACGCCTTCTTACCTACATTTCACCCCCTTCTTTCGTCACCCTGCATTGGAAGTCAGAACTGCGACGCTCAGCGTTAAATCGTGTTTTACTGTAAAGCGGCAAAGAAACTGGTATAGGCTTGCATCTTCAAATACAGAGATATGTAAACAGGCAGAATACGGCGCTGCAGCCGGAAACGCCTATATAAGACAAAAAGTGTGTGGCACAGTTCTTAGACTGGTTATTGCTGCTGAAGTGGCAGGTTATCAAGATTCAAGTGAGTCTAAATGTGGTGTTATAGTCGGCGCTCGACCGATGGCACACAGCACCTGCAAGGTAGCGATGAAGTGGGGATTTTCCCATTCTACCATTTCACGAGCGTACCATGAATATCAGGAATCCGGTAAAACATCAAAGGTCCGACATCGCTGCGGCTGGAAAAAAGATCCTGCAAGAACGGGGCCAACGACGACTGAAGAGAATCGTTCAACTTGAGAGATGTGCAACCCTTCCGCAAATTGCTACAGATTTCAGTGCTGGGCCATGAACAAGTGTCAGCATGCGAACCTTTCAGCGAAACATCATCGATGTGGTCTTTCAGAGCCGACGGCGCATTTGTGTACCCTTGATGACTGCATGACACAAAGCTTTACGCCTCGCCTTTGTCCGTCAACACCGACCTTGAACTGCTGATGACTGCAAACATGTTGTCTTGTTGAACGAGTCTCGTTTCAAGTTGTATCGGGCGGATGGACATGTACGGGTATGGAGACAACCTCATGAATCTATGGATCCTGCATGGCTGCAGGGGACTGTTCAACCTGTTGGAGGCTTTGTAATGGTGTCGAGCGTGTGCAGCTGGAGGAATATGGGACTCATTATACGTCTGGATACGACTCTGACAGGTGAATTGTAGGGTAAGCTTCCTGTCTGATAACCTGCATTCATTAATATCCATTGCGCATTTAGACGGACTTGGGCAATTCCAGCAGGACCACGTGACACCCCATACGTCCAGAATTGATACAGAATGTCTCCAGCAACACTCTTGTGAGTTTAAACACTTCCACCGGCCACCAAACTCCCCAGACATGAACATTATTGAGCACATCTGGGATGCTTCGCAACGAGCTGTTCAGAACAGATCTCCACCACCTCGTGCTCTTACTGACTTATGGACATCCCTGCAGGATTAATGGTGTCAGTTCCCTCCAGCACTACTTCAGACATTAGTCGAGTCCATGCCATGTCGTGTTGCGGCACTTCTGCGTGCTCGGGGAGGGCCCTACACGATATGAGGCAGGTGTACCAGTTTCTTTAGCTCTTCAGTGTGTTATGGAAGTTGGAGGAAACGCCGCCGCTAAGTATGGCCACAAAAAGTCGTGTTCAGTAGGCGCGGTAAAGGATCTTTGATTGTCACACATTTCGATGTCGAACACGGTTCACAGCGCGTTGAGCTATAGGAAGACCTTGACAACCTTTGACGCTGCTGACAACCCGCGTACGATTCAACGCTTCTTTAAGGACGTCATGAGTGTGCCACCTCATCGAATCTGACTGCTCCCCTCTGGACTGCTGCGCGATCGCAATTTTGCTCCGGCGCACAAGTTGGAACTACTGGCGACAGTTAGTCGACGGCATTTGAACGTGAACAGGAAAAGGTGTTTACACATGCCCTCCAGTATCGCGCCTTCCGTAGCGCAGTCATTGCAAGCGGAGGAGGGGATTGTGAGAGGGGGGATGCGTTGCGACATTGACACGTGCATGAATAAAACAGCAGTACGGCAACACCGCCGGTGTCACCCACACACCTTTGTTAAGTACTTCAAAAATGTACCTGTACAGAAACAGGCAGCGATTGATTTCTAGGCGCTGGTGTGATAGGCAGCCATTTCGCACCGCTAAGCGGAGTCGCACTACGTCTCTGAAACAGCACCTGCTGGCTGAATGTGAGAGCAAAGGGGTGTCGAAAGCGATGCTTGTCACGCCGGTGCGTAGAGGTCAATGACTGGCTGTCTCAGTAGAGAACCATTGTTGGAGAGCCCAACAAAGGGGCGCAGGTAGCACACCGCTGGTGTTGCTGAGCTGGGGTGTCTTAGAAGCACCCTTAGCCGTTTTATTCGCGCACGTGTCCACGTTGCACACTCTATTAATCGCGGAATGGGAGAGTGCCCAACAGGGCGGCTGGAAGAGCGTTAATACCGTTTGCTGCTTCGGATCACATTAAAATTTCGTCCAATGGTTTTGAACAGTTCCTAATGGTTCCTTCCCTTACACCAGAGCAAAAATTGCAGTAGCATTACATTAAAAACGGGTGTGATCATGCTCAAAGTGGTTGCAGGCACACAGTGTCCATAGAGAAGGAGTCGCACTACGTCTCTGAAACAGCACCTGCTGGCTGAATGTGAGAGCAAAGTGGTGTCGAAAGCGATGCTTGTCATTCCGGTGCGTAGGGGTCAATGACTGGCTGTCTCAGTAGAGAACCTTTGTTGAAGAGCCCAACGAAGGGGCGCAGGTAGCACACCGCTGGTGTTGCTGAGCTGGGGTGTCTTAGAAGCACCCTTAGCCGTTTTATTCGCGCACGTGTCCACGTTGCACACTCTCGTAATCGCGGAATGGGAGAGTGCCCAACAGGGCGGCTGGAAGAGCGTTAATACCGTTTGCTGCTTCGGATCACATTAAAATTTCGTCCAATGGTTTTGAACAGTTCCTAATGGTTCCTTCCCTTACACCAGAGCAAAAATTGTAGTAGCATTACATTAAAAACGGGTGTGATCATGCTCAAAGTGGTTGCAGGCACACGATTGAAGCGTTCGGATGCTGTCAGTAGAATATAAGATTTTTAGTAACGCCGTCCTATTACTCATCTCACGGCGAATTCTAGTTTTCCATCACGAAATGCATGGGAAACCATGCCTAACGAGAAGGGTGGTTTCATTGGCACTCTTTATGCTACGCCCTGGAGCCTATTCGTGTTGGTACTGATTGACTATGTTTCTTAAATATTTTCCCTGGGCCCCTTAAGAAAGCAAAGTGATTTCAACGCTGAGCTTCGCGGTTTTGTCATATGTCGCAGAGGCATCGAAAGATGAGGTGGGTAAGAAGTGGTGGCGCTGAGCAGAGTTGTGGTGACATTTGGTGCCAATGCGACATCGTTAAGTCAGCCTGCACCTCACATGAACTGAGCTCTGGCCATTTTTCACAAGTGTCGACGCCTTTTTGTAAGAAGCGTCGCCGTGCCCGCGGATGACGACGCAGGTTGCCGCACTTTTCCACCATTACAGAGGAAGATTGTTAGCAGTTTTCAGCCAGGTTTCATACTTCTGCGTAGCAATGGGAGACAAGTGCAGGGGCTCGAACAGGTAACCCTTTAATTGTAGTGTAGCTGGCGGTGAGTGCACGACAAATGAAAAGATGTCGGTCATACACTGTCGCTTTTAAGCCCTAATCGGAACAAAGATCAATCATGAAGGCTATTAATTGGCATAGCCATTAGCAAAACATGAAGTTAAGAATATAAGCAATAACTGAATATTGAGAAATGAAGGGTTATCAAATTGAAATAATCCTGTGCGATAATGATATTGGCTACAACAGATGGCATAAACTTTTGAACCAATGTTTATTCAAGTAAACACACGAATATAATCAAATGGTGGCCTCGCGTCGACTAATAATAAGAGAAATAACAGTGATTCAAGATAACAAAGAAAATAGCAATTCTTAGTGCAACCAGAGCACTCACAGACATGTGTGGACATATGCTTGGAGCCGTGCAACAAATTACGTAATCCTGCATCCAAAATCTCAAAGTTCAATAGCGTAGACACTTGTTAATACTCACTGCGAAATCTAATATTCATTAATTCTGATCTTGTGACAAACATCTCTAGTTCACAGCTGCCCACGAGTGTTCAAATAGCAACAAATTTCGTGCGGTTCTAAAATATTGAGTCACTCGAACACAGATTGAGATTCTAGCTCAATCAGCATTCAGTTTTCTGAAAATATTCTAACTCCAAAATAACACAAAACCAAGCGGCTCTCTGGTTAATACAGTATCTTCAAAAACCAATCGCACGCCGACTAAAGGCCCTGGGCAATCCTCGCTGGTTTTTAGGAAAACATTGCAATTTTGAACCCTCAAAATAAAACTATGTCCGTTACCTGATCGTATACAAGCTTCAGGGGGTTGGTGGTCTACAGTCTGTCGTGGTATTTGGAGCAATCTTCCTCGGAAATGTTTAATACAACGAGGCTTAAAATTTTAATTCCTTAGTAATCAAAGCACTTGTAGTTTGAGAAACTTATTTGACTATCTTGTTATCACATATTACAGACTCTCTGATCAGGGGTGATATTTTTTCCAAAATAAATATTTAAATGCTGCCTTGGCTCTGAAGTACTTCTTCAGTTATTATAACTTGTTATTATTTCTTGTTGATTGACAGCTTATGAACCTTTCCACTCGTATCAATTTCCGTATGCAAATAAGGAACAAATAAAAAAAGATCTGCCGAATTCCCGTGAAATTGTCCGTTTTCAAGCCTTTGCAACAAGAACTACAACAAATACATTTACTTGGGAGAAACAAAAGGTTTAAAAAAAAAAAAAAAAAAGGAAACAGGAGGACGCGAACTTGCTACATTTCACTTCATGACCAAAGAGCTCACTACACTACGGACTACGCTCCGGCTCCAAGAAAGCAAACATTGTTGCCATACATGGTATACACTGTCTAAAGAATCTATTTACACATGTCATTACTTGATATTTAATAAGCGAATACTACCGTAAAGAAGCGCTTTTGATACTTCATCACCGTGCACACTAGCTAGAACACAAAAACATCAACTGCAGGAAGCCATTACCTAAAGATATATAGTTTCTTGGCATTTTATTATAACAATTCGTAACTAAAGTGACGCATTTTGAGAGATCCTCAATTCGCTGACGTTATGAAACAATTTATATTCGTATCACGTACTCCGTGAGAAAGGAAACCCACAAAATACGATGTTTACCGCTTCACAATACGGCGGCTCCTATGTTCTGCTTGTAACGGAGAACGGTGTCGCATCTTATTGGCTACGTTACTCTCCACGAGACAAGAATCTAACATCCCAGGTTCTTTATTTCACGCACCGTAAGTCTAGTGCTAGCAGCCGTCTCCGGGGGGAGCGAGTAACTATTGCAGACAAGCTGCATAATTCTTCACTGCGCGTTTAAATACATGCAGGCTCTCGATGGCACACGACAAAACGACCTTTCGTAAAATGAAGAAAAAACCGCCTTCAGTCACAAGTTGCGTTTATTTGCTACAATATGCATTTCGAGCCCTGGAGGCCCATCTTCAGGTGCTTTTTATTGATTTGCATCACGTTTTTTTAGTTTTTTGCAGTTTAACATTGTACGATGTCTGATTCTGTTGTACCTGATGCAAATCACTAAAAAGCACCTGAAGATGAGCCTCCAGGGCTCGAAATGTATAGTGCAGTAAATGAACGCAACTTGTGACTGAAGGCGGTTTGTTCTTCATTTTACGAAAGTAAAACAGTCGCGGACGAAACACTGAAAATCAATGAATAAAATTAAAACGACCTTTAGTGGGTACCTTCTCAATTCCGTACCGATTTCCCGTGGACCCTGCAAAGAGCCGCGTATTTGTGAAGTGTGGTGGACAAGCCGACTACTGTGACGTCACACTTTCGTTGCGGGGCCCGAATTTCAAGTGGGCCCCGCTCCTTGTGCACATGCGTCTACAGCGGGTTAGACGGTCGTTACACTACAAGCACAATTAAGTTTCAGTTATAAAGCGATGTAACAGATACATAAGCAAACGAACAAAGCTGCCGTTGCGTTTCCCCTAGTGTTATTAGGATACTTGTATTGCAACGACTTAATCATTTCATAAATCGACAATTTTCGCCATATTTCAGCCGAGGTTCCAGATGAATTGCCAATCATGAATAAACAACGAAAGGGCGTGTCTGAAGCTGTAAGAGTTTTCAATACCATGTACGTTTGTGTGTGTAGGTGTGTGTATGTGTTCGATGTAGAGGGCGAAAGAGAAAGGTAGTGGAACAGAACAGATGTGGCGCCATTTCAAATCCATCCATCAACGGCCGCAGGTTGCTGTGACGGCCGTCTGCAGCAAAGCGTTGTGCTCGTCCATCGCGATTAATCACTACTGCGGGTCACACATCAAATGACAGGGAGACCCGGGAAATTTTCAGAAAACCGTCCCCAGGCGAGAGAATGCCACTTGGGCAGACCTGCGTTCTGAATTAAGCACCAATATATTATCCTGTACTCACTGTACGATTTTGTGTATTTCGAGCTGTGTTGGACAAAGCACAGGAAGATACATAACAGCTGTTGAATGTCTGCACAATAGCCTTCGACTCAAACCCAGCCGATAGTAATGTATTTTGAAACAGTAACAGTGTTCTGTCTGTGTCTGTAGCCATTTACGGGACACGGCCATTTTGCCACCAAGTATGTGAAAAAGGAATCTCGGCGAGAGCAATGCTACCACACAGAGAATAATTCGATCATTCGATGACGCACCAGTACTTGTAGCGTTGTGCCTGTGAGAAAATTCTGTGATGCAGTCTTTGTTCTTGAACAGCACAATTACTGCAGTTTTGATGTGTCCGAAAACAAAGTCTAAAGAGCGCAGAAGTCATACTCAGCGGACGCTTGCAGAGAACGTGCGACGGAGCACATGTGTTTATCTGGAGGGCGAGCGAAGCTAGTTAGATTACAACAAGGGGCACGGTACATGTGATTCACTGCGTACAGAGAGACTGAATGGTTCAAATGGCTCTGAGCACTATGGGACTTAACTGCTAAGGTCATCAGTCCCCTAGAACTTAGAACTACTGAAACCTAACTAACCTAAGGACATCACACACATCCATGCCCGAGGCAGGATTCGAAGCTGCGACCGTAGTGGTCGTGCGGTTCCAGACTGCAGTACCTAGAACCGCTCGGCCACCCCGGCCGGCAGAGAGACTGAGAGTGGCATCTGCATCTCTGCGTACATGGGTACTCTACAATCCACTCTTATGTGATCAACCTAGTCTATAAGTCGTCACTTTCAAAATAGATCTCTACAGTTTCACTCTCAAATGACACGTGGCAAAATCAAAAACCTAAATCTTTCCATACGTCTTCTGATTCTTTCATTTTAACGCGGTGGTTGTTCCTCTCCAAGTAAATGGCAGGAAGCAAAATATTTAAGAGTTTTTTGAAATTTTATCAGTTTTTAATTTTAATTTTTCATGCTTATAAGGAAGAAAAGTGAACAGAACAAGGAAATTTTTGGAAATTTGTGGTAAGGTCTATGGGACCAAACTACTGAGGTTATCGGTCCCTAACAAAACAAGGCTTCGCGTGACTGGGCACCAGAAACAGGGAGGAATCAAAGACCACAGTGGTATTTACCAACACCCTGTCGATTAAAAATGATTCAAATGGCTCTAGGCACTGTGGGACTTAACGTCTGAGGTCATCAGTCCCCTATACTTAGAACTACTTAAACCTAACCAACCTAAAGACATCACAGACATCGATGCCGGAGGCAGGATTCGAACCTGCGACCGTATCAGCAGCGCGGTTCCGGACTGAAGCGCCTAGAACCGCTCGGCCACACCGGCCACCTGTCGATTAAAAACAAGGAACATATTTGCAAAAGCGCTGGATAACGTGGGAACCGCAGCCACTTCCAATGCGCGGTCTCAGGGCATTGGGGAAAGTTACGTGGGTCAGTGTCGTTCCCTCCGCCAACAACGTAGTGACCCAGGGGCCAGACGATGGTAACCGTTTTTGTCTGAGAACAAAAGGATACGGTCGGGCGAATAAGAAATTCATCCGAAAATGCGGATACAGCCAATCAGCAAACAAAAGCCACTGTTGACGAATCAAGAGCCAATGACCCCGTCCACAAGACACCAGCTTGTGAAGTAGTGGTATCAGTGTGATGACATTCCTCACAGTGATCAGTCGAGCGAAGGCCTATGCGAAAAAGACCGTCGTCAGTCGGTATCAAAGGATGAATGGCCCTACATTACGACGAAGCTATCTCCTTTGCTAATACAGGAAGACCGAGATGAGACCAGAGAGTTTTTCAGGATGTAGACGAGAAAGCTATTTCAAGAGGGGAGAGGCAAGGAGGTTTGGCCCCAACGGGATAATAAGTCTCCCGTAGTGAGGCGCGTCTTTGAAAGGATATAATCATTTTCACTATTATAAAATATTAGTGGATATGTCGCAGTTTAGGGATAATCCGTCCAACATAGACGGGAGGAGACAGACTGGCCGCTTGCAGACAGGAAAATAAAGGAGGCGCAATGGAATACGGCGCCTGTGTACATGTTAAGACACTCCGTCGTACAAATAAGATGGACGCGCCCACTTGAATATCGGGAAGACCTAATCCTCCGAGCTTGCACGGCTTGGCCACCACTTCATACTGAACTCGAAAGATGTGTCGTCGCTATAAGAATCTACTGGATAGCTGTTTGAGTCTGTGGGACATCATCGCAGGAAGCGGGAATGTCTGCGCAGTGTAATACACTTCACTGAAAAACTAGGTTATAAGCTCTGCACTTGTGAAGGCGACTAAAGGAATGGCGTTCGTGCTCAAGAAGCGCTCATTGAACGCGAATCGTAACCTCTCGCCAGTTAAGCGCCACCATTTTAGTCGGGTTGCTATCTACTATCACTTTTCAACTCTTACGGCGATCGACCGCCGGCGCCCAAGGGATTACCAGTTGGTTGAAGCCCCACAAAGGCAGGAATGTGCATTTGCGATCATTAATGTGGGCATCAGGAAGGCAACAAAAGGAAATGTCTGCGGCATTTCGTACCCGAACAATGACGTCATCGATATAAAGGTGGACCGAGACTTTTGGAAGTTCCCAAGGAACCAAATTGCTTAAGTCACCGGTTCCTAGGCTTATACACTACTTAATCTAGCTTAAATTAACTTACACTAAGGACGACACACACACACACACACACACACACACACACATACCCGAGGGGTACTCTAACCTGCGACAGGGGAAACCTCGCGAACTGTGGCAAGGCTCCCCTGACCGCGCGGCTACCCCGCGCGGCGACCGAGGATCTGTTGTGGCGTGATCACGAGCGCCGGAACGAAGAGGTGGAACGCAATAGTAGAGAGGACGGTGAGGAATCATCGGCCAAAGGTGCGCGGAATTGGACCGCGCCGCGTCAAGAGCGACACCTAGAGGACGTGAGTATAAACACCGCTCCTGCCAGCCTGGACCGCTCAGATCGTCCAGAGTCTGCAACGTTATTTGTGCTAAGCTGTCAAATTGTCGTTCTGGTACCGCGCGCCGCGGAATTTGAATCCGCGCCAGACGTCATGGACGTCGAAGACCCATAGAGGTCTCTGCACCATTGAGCCGTAAGCTGTGGCGGCGCGCGCCTCCTGGCCCGCTTTCAGTGTGAGGGCGCCATAGTGGAACACGTGGTTCCAGCGGCCAATAGCGGCGCCCCTGATAGCGTACTTAAGCGCCTGCCTCGTGCTCAGTCAGCCTCCCGCCCCATGTGTCTCCTGCCTCTTCGTGAACCCACAGTTGCCCCTCCTCTCTTCATCCCGCCGCTTCCCCAGCTGCCCCATGCTCTTCCCTCCTTTTCCATCCTCTCTGACCTTTCCCTCGGCAGGTCCCACCTGGTAGTTTTATTCTTCGTCGTGTGTGCTCCAAGTGGGTTTTAAGTGTGTTGTTTCGGAGTGTTTTTAATACTGTGGCCAACTTTTAACCTGTGCATGCGCATTCAGTGTCTTCTCTGTGTTTTATGAATCGCCAACTGTGTTTTTTAAATTTCTGGTGACTTTTTTATCTGTCCCCCATGAACGTCTACATGCCAGTGTATTTTTACCTCCATTTTCTCCCCTTACTCTGTTTTATATTCCCCTTTTTTATCTCCTTATGTATGTATCATTTTATTCTTGTTTTAGTTGTCCTGTCACTCGGCTGAAGAGCGGCGGATTGTGCCGCTGACAGTCCTCCCCTGCCCATATGGGGCAGGGGAATGAAATCACAATAAAGAAAAAAAAAAATAAGCTCAGTCAGCCAGTCTAATATCGCGTACGTCGGTTTACACCTCGCTTCGCACTAGACAGCTTACTTCCTTGTTCTCTGTATGAGTGGACGTGTTTGTTTCCTTGTGACTCCGTTCTTCAATCTTGTTGTATTCGTTCTGTCCTTCGTTGGTCGTGTCCGTCCTCTTCCGTTGTGCTGTTGTTCGCGGGCCTCTCCGTGGGTCCCGCCGCACTTTGTCATTGCTACCCCGTGACCATCAAATGGTTCAAATGGCTCTGAGCACTATGGGACTCAACTGCTGTGGTCATCAGTCCCCTAGAACTTAGAACTACTTGAACCTAACTAACCTAAGGACATCACACACATCCATGCCCGAGGCAGGATTCGAACCTGCGACCGTAGCAGTCGCATGGTTCCGGACTGCGTGCCTAGAACCGCGAGACCACCGCGGCCAGCCCGCGACCATCCTGGTCGCAGTTACAACAGTCGTAATCCGTATTAAGTGTTTCCTTAGGCTCTAGGTATAGCAAGAACTATTCTGTTTTCATGTCGCCTCTCGCTAGCGACATTTGCTGTAGTAAAGTGAAGTATTGTCAATTTGCTTTTCTAGAAATAAAACTACTAATGTTATTTGTTTGAAATTGTAATATACCATTCCGGGAACGCTGCATCTCGTAGGCACTCTATTAGCGACGAGTGGGAAAGTCCCCACAGAATGGTTGACATCTTACATTCCAGTAAAGTAGTTAAAAATAGAATTGAAAATATCATGGTCGGACTTCAACACTCAACCACCGGCGTTAGCAAGGGATGCAATGGAATTGCCTTTCCTGCACACCCGCTTACGGATAAGATGATATAGTAAAGTTACTTCATCTTGTAAAATGTAAAATGGTTGAGATTATATCCGGAGTCCCTCCATTTGAAATTGTTTTAACTGAAGGAATTTGGCTTCAATTCACCATCAATTGTAAAATTGTATATTTGTGGTAAGATCTTATGGGACCAAACTGCTTAGGTCATCGGTCCCTAAGCTTACACACTATTTAATCTAACTTAAACCAACTTACGCTATGGACAACACACACACACCCACGCCCGAGGGAGGACTCGAATCTCCGACGAGGGGAGCCGCTCGGACCGTGACAAGACCCCCGTAGACCGCGCGGCAACTCGCCATACATCCATAATCCGTAGAGGAGATTGCCTAGCGCTATCTTAAAGTTGATGTAATATGGAGTAATAAAATTCTTGGGTCCGCCGAACGTCTGCCGATCTTACGGTACCAAAAGGCATGGCAGCTTTAGAAATTTGTGGCTTGGCATGAGGTGTCCACCATTCCACAATAGATGAGTACCCTTCTATAGCACGAGAGCAACGAGCCCATGCTTCCTGAATGACAACACCTTCTCGTAGATAAGCTATATTGAGCACCGAGAGAAGACGATACAGTTTTACCGGCTGCTGCTCATAATTGAACGTGCCAGCTGGAACACAATGATCAGCAAAACAGGCGGGTATCACTTCAACGTCCAAAAGCTGCCAGCACAAGGAGTCCGAAACGTGAAAGCGATCAAGTCAACCACTAGAGGTGGCAGTAAAATAAATGTATTGGACAAGTGTAAGATACTGACAAACCGATGCATCACGTAGGAGCAAGGAGCGTACCATTTCAACGAGTTATTTTCTAAAACTAATGTTAGGAGACTGAGCCAACGGCCGGAGAACACAATTAAAATCGCCATCCATGATTTCCGCTTTGTAGAGAACGACAAGAGCCAGAAGGGGCGTAGAGAAGAAGTAAAGAGAGATCAAGAAAGGTGCATCCAACACCCCTACCATCATCAAGAACTTCAAAATCTCGTAACGGAATTCCTTTCCTATAAAACAAGGAAGTGCCTGCCCACAATAAAAAAGGTCGAGAACCTAAGAATTGAAAACTAATCACATAATACTTCCTCCAAAATAAATTACGTCTGCATCAAAGCCAATATAAACTGTAGTTAAGTGTCAAGCTGGAGCTCAGAATCAATGCTGTTAATATTTAAAGTGAGGAAAGTATATGTCTGCGTAGACAATTGAACTGAACAAAAGCTACAAAATTACAAACTATCATCGAATGGAGCTATATACCATTCTCCATGGCAGAATCAATGGACGAAACGGAGAGATAAGAAGTTTGAAGTTCTCCCCCAACTCTTTTTTTCTACTCTCAGGCTGGATACGTCGTTTACTGTGGTTCCACAGAATTGCCGCTACCTCTTCCATTGTGTGGGTGGTTCATTCAAAAAATCCATTGCAGACTGAGAGGGAGACACCTCCGTACTCCACTCGTTGCTCGACAGAGACTCGCTTTGGACATTTATATGGTAACGACAGGATTCTCTTGCCCTTGGGAATCAATCAAGTAATGCTCATCAAAAAGGCGCAGAAGTTGGATGGGAAGCTGCGAAAACTGGAGAGGTATCCGACAGAGCCGCAGGAGGTAAGTGGTTTTCTGAAACAGAATCTTTAACAGGCAGCGCCGACAAGGTCGCCTGAATGACGGGACAATCGCCAGATGACTCATCAGTAACCAGCTGATCAGATATAGCACATAAAGTTCATGTGATCGCTCTAAGCTTGTGATTATAGCTTGACACCAGTGCCTACCAATTTTAATTGTATATTACGGCGCTGAAGATGGTCATTAAGTGACCGAAAATCGATTTTGCTGACAATAAAAGAAAAAAATACGGCTAATGCTGATTTTCCTTCCAATTCTATCCACTAATTGGTCGTGGTGCACACAACACGCCATGGAGTCGCCAATCAATTTATTCTAGTGAACTATGAGTTTCTTAAACACTAAATGACTTATCCATTTCTAGGCCTTGCAAGTTTCCATTGTCTTCACTAATATATAAATTGTTTTGACGATATTATTTTCCTGGTTTACGTAATTTTATCTTATCTCAGTGCCCCATTTGTTGCATTAGCCCTACTACATCCGAATCACAGTGTTGCTATTCACTACATGTAGGCTTCATTTATTTACTCGCTATCTTTTGCCCTATTTTATATCCCCCTTACTTCCCTCTTATTTTTTACTTTTGGGGCTGTGCGTATCCACCACTCTTAGTATGGTTATATTATGTTCCTCGGTGTGAAATATCATTGGGATCCTGACTACGCTATTTATGCTTACACTTCATTTTATATTGTATGGACGTGCCTACAAATGATTACTGATTGTATCAGCTGTCATCATTTTTGCCATCCTTCATCAGTCATCATTTAATTGCTTACCTATATTATACGCTTTTTGTCTGTGATACATATCTGATACCCTTTTTAATTTTTTATTCTATTTTTATTGTTATTTTTGCTTAATACTCACATTCATATGTGTAATTTATTTATTCTTCTTTCTGTCGATTTATCTCTTATCTGTTTTGTGAGCCACATACATGTATTCGGACAGACCAGTCAACCAAGTTTTCGGCACTTTTTCGACGATCTCACCTGTTCCCCATCTCATTCATTCTTTCTTTAGCCGCTGGTGCTGCCACATTCAGCTGGCTTGCTGGCAGCCTGTACTAGTCAGTTCCTCATTGGCTGTCAAGGTGGGCGCCACGGCTGCTGTCCCTATGCGTGAGTGCGGTTGTTTATATGTCATAGCTTTTTATTTTTATTCGAATTCCGCCCTCTACGTCGGCGTCCATTAATCGCATGCATTGTTTGTTGTCGGTTTGATGCCTCGTGACTTACTGGCCAGCCTGCAACACGTACATTGTTTTCTAATTACGTCAGTCATTCTACTTTTCACCGCTTTACCTTTTACAAATAATTTTAAAACTAGGGCAACCACAGCTAAAAGAGTTATATTATACATGATTGCTTGACACTTCATACAGTGAACAGCTTTTTTTAAAAAAATACGGGTGTTAAAACTATTAAAATGAAGCTGAATAAAATGTCTAGTTGTCCGCTGTAGCTATATTTGTTCAGGTAGCTTATAAACGCACACAACCAGTTTCACAACTTATGAGTTGCATCTTCTGGTGCGGATATAAATGCTATGTCACAGAATGCCACAGCGTAGGAACTCGCGTACCTTATGAAGTGTCAAGCCGTCGTGCTTTTCCTCTTATTTTAGAATTGTAACGCCTTAGTTTTTCCTAGCTAGTTCCTCCTCATCTTGTTCTCAATAGTTGTCACCTGTTGATGGAGCTTTAGGCTTCTGAAACTGGTCGTGCAATAAAAAAGACTAATTACTTACAACGTAAGTGGATTTCTATTCCGTTAATAATCGCGTGATTCCGATTCTGATAGGATCGATATTATTTTCTATACACATAAATAATTTGGCGGATGGGATGGGCAGCAGTCTGCGGTTGCTTGCTGATGATGCTATGGTGTACAGGAAGTTGTCGTTGAGTGATGTCGGAGGGGTTGGGTTGGGTTGTTTGGGGGAAGAGACCAAACAGGGTGGTCATCGGTCTCATCGGTTTAGGGAAGGACGCGGAAGGAAGTCGGCCGTGCCCTTTCAAAGGAACCATTCCGGCATTTGCCTGGAGAGATTTAGGGAAATCACGGAAAACCTAAATCATGATGGCCGGACGCGGGATTGAACCGTCGTCCTCCCTAATGCGAGTCCAGTGTGCTAACCACTGCGCCACCTCGCTCGGTCGGAGGATACAGATAAAATTTATAGTCGGTGTCATGAATGGCAGCTAGCTCCGAGTGTAGCTGTTACTATTTTCACTATTTCTTTGATTTTATGAACAAAACAATCTAGATCACGTTTTTATTTGGCTGTTATTAGACGTTGGACAACATCTCTGTTATATTATAAACAATACAGTCTACATCATGTTTTTATTTAGCTGTTTTTGAACTTTTTGTCGGAATTAGGCATGCTGAGATTTAAAACTAAAATACGGTAGGATTGTTGCTACTGCCAGTTCCAGCTGCTCTGCGTGTGAGTTGTTACGACGCAGACCAACCGATGCCTATGGGTGTAACCGTCTGAAGATGACCTTATTCGCCAAAACTGTTAACAACAATTGAGAAAACGCTGGTTTAGACTGTTTTGTTCACGAGTAATAGCGTCTTCACAGTTAACTCTTCCGACATAGTGCCCTCTTTCTGTAATTCTCTCGTTCTTGTTTCTAAGTATTCAACCAAATATTAAATATGCAATAATGATTATAGTGATGTAATGTCAAAACCGAGTGATTAACAACATGGGCATATTTCCGAGATAAATAACTCCATAAATATATATTTTTTTATATCGTCACTCCTAATTTCATGCATTGTACCTGTATGACTAAACAGAGGCTCCTTCTATAACGATCTAAGGGTTGACGAAATGTCAGACTTTAACTTTTCCCCGTAATTGTAGTTCATAAAGTGCTGAACGTATGTAATTTAGGGTTGCTTACATTTTGGATTCATGGGCAGTCCCTTAATATTAGTAAATATTGGTAATCGACTAATTCCTTTTTCTTTTGTTTCATTTGCCTATCCTTATGGAGTGTAAATTAAATCGCAAACAGTAGACATTATCCGTAATAAAGAAACTACAAACCCTCTTAGTTTGTTGACTCTGAAACACGGGAACCTAATATGCTACAGCTAGTAATTTGACTATTGCAGGAAATATAACGGTAGGTAACAACGCTGTGGAATGTCTTGATGTACGTATTTTCTGCATAGGTGTCTGCTAATGGGAAAGCAGTGGATGGGCTGCAGATAGCCTCAGATTTCTCATGAAAAGAAAGATTCATAATCAGGGCAGGTATGCGCAAGAGCAGAGTGATAGCGAGACAGAGAGAGAGAGGGAGAAAAGGGAGAGAACGAGGGGGGTGGGGAGCAGCAGAGAGGTACAGAGAGATACAGAGAGAGAGAGGGAGGAAGGGGGAAATGGGGAGGAGGAGTGAAATAGAGGGGAAAAAAGAGGAGCAGTATGGCGATGGACGATCTGAGAGTTTCATACGAGTCATTTCCATGCGCATACAAGGAAAACCAATCAGCCGTAACGTATAAGGCCGTCCATTTATTAATTATGGTTCATTAATTAGCTACACACGTGAGGTACGACAGCAACATGCCAGTTAGTTAAATAATTTAATCATCTGATTCTGGTGACTCGTTTCGCTAATGGTCGGCCTAAAGATGGATGAGTTCTGCTAAACGTACCGTCATGCACCGAAGGCATCCGTCATCATAACCATTAATGACATTGTTTTTTTAATCTTAATGTGATGCAGCTGTGTCATATGTGGATTGTATAACTAGCTCTACGTTCCACTAGTCAGCTTTAATTTAATGGTGAAGGGTTCTTCGCGTACCACAATGATATCCCTTTTTCCTATTCCCTTCCTGAATGACACCGAGGGAATATCACTTCGATCAGCCACAGTATAAGCTCATAAGACAGTGTGTAAATGACTTACAGGCCGGCTGCAGATATTTTCATGCAATCTCATCTAGCTGCAATCTATATGTGGATTGTGTAAGGTCTGTTTAACAAGCCATCTTGTATTATGCATACGTATATGGTGAGAGGTTGCTGCTAGGAATAGGCCCTTTTCTTTGACAATAATCTATTTCGGCATTCGTCATGTTGACAAATCATGCGATTTCTCTGAATACATATCCAGTGTGTTATCACATCCTGTAATAACAGGAAGTATTTGTAAGCATTGTTACTTATCTTTATTCTATTGCTTTGTGACGTATTGTAATACTACGAATTTTTTCTTTTATTTAGTATATTTTAATGACAAGTAGCGAAAAGTACAACAATCTGTCGCAAATAATGTTTATTGCATATCTAGTTTTCGCCCATCGTGTGACCATCTTCAGGACAATGCAGATGTGACAAGTAGACTAATATACTAGTTCAGATATGTTGATGATACTTTTCTATTTATTATACGTTATGAAGAGGATGTTTAAAAAAATTGTCATCAGTTTCAACGGCCTACATACTTAATCGAATTCACATGTGAGGTGGTCAAATAGATCAGTTAACGTTTTAGATTATAACAGTACTATTTAACACAAGAAAGCATACTTTAATTTCACAATCAATGGGTTATTAATAATTACACCTTCAGTTACACGGCATGAAACTAAGCTGAATACAATAAAATATATTGCTAAGGTTAATAACTACCAGCATAATTACGTCTACAACATGTACAACAGCACAAATAACAGCAAGCAGGAAGAAAATAATTTCAATAAGTTGACGATATCAATAATATATATTCTATACCATATAGTGATGCATTGGTGGCAGGGTAATGTCAGTATTTAGTAAACAAAAACTAAATTTGAAGCTTCCTACTATTGGTAAGTAGAGCGGAATTTAAAAAAAATAGTACTGAAAAACGAAATATTGTCCATAGGTTCTACATCTACATCTACATTTATACTCCGCAAGCCACCCAACGGTGTGTGGCGGAGGGCACTTTACGTGCCACTGTCATTACCTCCCTTTCCTGTTCCAGTCGCGTATGGTTCGCGGGAAGAACGACTGTCTGAAAGCCTCCGTGCGCGCTCTAATCTCTCTAATTTTACATTCGTGACCTCCTCGGGAGGTATAAGTAGGGGGAAGCAATATATTCGATACCTCATCCAGAAACGCACCCTCTCGAAACCTGGACAGCAAGCTACACCGCGATGCAGAGCGCCTCTCTTGCAGAGTCTGCCACTTGAGTTTGTTAAACATCTCCGTAACGCTATCACGGTTACCAAATAACCCTGTGACGAAACGCGCCGCTCTTCTTTGGATCTTCTCTACCTCCTCCGTCAACCCGATCTGGTACGGATCCCACACTGATGAGCAACACTCAAGTATAGGTCGAACGAGTGTTTTGTAAGCCACCTCCTTTGTTGATGGACTACATTTTCTAAGGACTCTTCCAATGAATCTCAACCTGCTACCCGCCTTACCAACAATTAATTTGATATGATCATTCCACTTCAAATCGTTCCGCACGCATACTCCCAGATATTTTACAGAAGTAACTGCTACCAGTGTTTGTTCCGCTATCATATAATCATACAATAAAGGATCCTTCTTTCTGTGTATTCGCAATACATTACATTTGTCTATGTTAAGGGTCAGTTGCCACTCCCTGCACCAAGTGCCTATCCGCTGCAGATCTTCCTGCATTTCGCTACAATTTTCTAATGCTGCAACTTCTCTGTATACTACAGCATCATCCGCGAAAAGCCGCATGGGACTATAGAACTGAATGTCCCAATTGGGATGTGGGACAAACTAGCGGACTTCTGGAAGCAACGTTCAGCGGGAATGTCACGTTAGATCGTAAAAATACGACGAAAATATCCTAAAGTCACTATCCAACGTCTTGAAAATGGGCATAGTGCACCAGTTTCGTCTCCTCATATGAGAATGCTCCATCCATGTGCGAAGTACTTACTGTAGAAGTCTGAAATCGGTTGCCATCAAGTGTCACCTCGTAGAACACGACCGAGTTATTATTACACTCCTATATCGGTTGCAAGTACAAAGTTACTGAAGACAAATATAATGTATTTCCGACGTTATTACATGATGTATGTGAAGGTTTATTAGTTTTAACACCAAACTTTGTGAACCGTAATGTATCTTTACGTGAAAGTTATAAGAGAGGACATTTTAAAGCCTTTGGACATAGCGCTGCTGGTGCGGTAACTTATACCACTAATCATGTCTGTTCCCATTCCTTCAACTCCGGTTACTACACAAGTTTTAATAGAAAAATTTAAAAATTCGCTAACTTACGTGTTTTGGACGAGATGTTAGGAATTTATTAAACTATGCTCAATTGTAAAGTGTGAAGCAATAGTTAGTTGGCTCGTCACAAAATTACTGCAGTGTATAGCTGTAAAACGTTAGTGGCTGTCTTTGGTAACAACCACAATATCTGTTTTATGTAAATAAGGTTTTTAAAATTATAAGGTGATAAATAAAATGAAAAAACATACTAATTGTAAAACAATGTTAATCAATGTTGTCAACTCAATTCACGCAAAGAGAGCGCTGCTGGTTGGTATGAAGTACACTGAAGCCAGCTGTGTTGTAATTGTAAACAGCGGTATCAATGTGAGCTCAGTCTTTGACATCAATAGTCTCGATGGGACTAAGTGTGGTTTTCATGTTTTACCTTACATTTACTGGTATGAATTTTATGACTGACTCACATTAAAGCTTAGGCAACCGTACATTTAGTAAGGCATGCTTGTTACCTTATTGTAATAGGTTCTTAATATGTCCTTTAGCATGGAAGATGGCCACACATCGTCCGAAATCTGGATATGCAATATGTATTATTTATGATTGATTGTGGTACCCCTTACTACTTGACATAAATACAATCGCTGGTAAGCACTTCTTCTCCATGGATTCAAACCTGATATTTTAAGGAATTAACATGATTACTGCCACAAGTATACCAAATATTAACTTCTTTACCAGAATGATATTTTCACTCTGCAGCGGAGTGTGAGCTGATATGAAACTTCCTAGCTGATTAAAACTGTGTGCCCGACCGAGACTCGAACTCGGGACCTTTGCCTTTCGCGGGCAGGTGCTCTACCAACTGAGCTACCGAAGCACGACTCACGCCCGGTACTCACAGCTTTACTTCTGCCAGTACCTCGTCTCCTACTTTCCAACTTTACAGAAGCTCTCCTGCGAACTTAGCAGAACTAGCACTCCTGAAGGAAAGGATATTGCGGAGACATGGCTTAGCCACAGCCTGGGGGATGTTTCCAGAATGATATTTTCACTCTGCAGCGGAGTGTGCGCTGATATGAAACTTCCTGGCAGATTAAAACTGTGTGCCCGACCGAGACTCGAACACGGTCGGGCACACCGTTTTAATCTTCCAGGAAGTTTCATATCAGCGCACACTCCGCTGCAGTGTGAAAATATCATTCTGGAAACATCCCCCAGGCTGTGGCTAAGCCATGTCTCCGTAATATCCTTTCTTTCAGGAGTGCTAGTTCTGCTAGGTTCGCAGGAGAGCTTCTGTAAAGTTTGGAAGGTAGGAGACGAGGTACTGGCAGAAGTAAAGCTGTGAGTACCGGGCGTGAGTCGTGCTTCGTTAGCTCAGTTGGTAGAGCATGTGCCCGCGAAAGGCAAAGGTCCCGAGTTCGAGTCTCGGTCGGGCACACAGTTTTAATCTGCCAGGAAGTTTCAACTTCTTTACCCTTTATTATAACCGCTTTGTACGTGTTCAAAGAGAAAAGCGAGATTCCGCCGGACCTTTAGACCCCTGCGAAAGTTCAAATTTATTTACACAGTACTTGACGATTGCCTCCAAAGCGAAAAGGGATATGCAAATAGGATTCTCAACAAAGGCTTGCAGTCCCGACGGAACCACAGTTAAACCTTTAATGAAAGGAAACGCGCCTTATGGAAAATTTTTGATTTAGAAGATAATTCCGGGAACACTACAACTATATCAACGCCGAAATATGAACATTCGAAACCAAAAAGTGGCTTTAGAAAAATAAAATTTTAAAAAATAATTCACCTGAAGTTCAACAAAATGAGACAGCAGAAGAGATTGTCTCATTCAGTATCGTGTATAGCGTCATCTTGCGTCCTTCAGTCGTGTAGCGTGCATAAAGACACCCATATGAGTGTTGGGTCACATTTTGCGAAACAGTGAGCCCTGTTGCTTCAAACGGATGCTGCACATGCTCAAGAGAAACTTCTATTAGACTGGATTAGTTTCCATCCCTCGAGTATTCAATGGACGACGGGTTTGAATGACATTCTCACTCTAGCTGAACCTCAATGAAATCAGCCGCCCGTATTGGGATCTTCTACATATCCTTTACCGATCCAGGCTGGTAAGCGTTGCAGACAAGCTAGCAACATTTAAGCAATAAAAGTACAATCATTGCTATTTCGTTTTGATTTGCATAAAAGATGACTGATCACCTGAATTATTTGAAATGGTGGATTCTGTGAGCCAGCGGTGTAATAGCTTAATAAATTTAATCAGTAACTGGAAACTTCTCCAAACCACCTGACTTTCTCAGTTCAATAACAAACGATCAAAAATCAGTGAACAAAGAATGAAACTCTGCCACCAAAGCACACTGCTTATTCAAATTGTTTCTTTGGGGCACATGTAAGGCTGAAAGTGGGTGACTAACAGCTTAAACATATTATTATTCAGATAACCAATCTGATTCTAGGGTCAGCATTCAAAAAGATTAGTCTAAATGAAAGAGCCCGCATACATTTTCGCAAATGAAAACGCGAGATGATGTAGCCTGAAAATTCAGATTTGCATGTACGTGACAAATCACTAGTAGTAAAGGTGAAACTCATAATTGGACTGAATATTTATTAATTCCAGAATTTAGAGAATAGCAAGAAACACCTACATTAGAACAAAACGACTGGTAGCATCTGACTTAATACTCAAGTGAGTATAAAAATTAAAAGACACCATGCCTAACACCTCACAGAGAAAAGAAACGAGAAAAGTTAAAACATACGCCATAGTAGTTGGCAAAAAAGTGTGAACCCGGACCCTAACGCACCGTACCACAGATGTGAATGGCGGCACTAAATTCAGTATAGATCAGAAGTAATGATTCAGTAATGGATAGATGTACAGATTATACGAAATGTGTCAGGGAAGAACCATGTGGCCGAACAAGTTTACATACAGAATAAACTACGAAAATTTCCACAATTTCGGAAGTAATGAAAGTACCGATAAAAATTAGCAAACAAAAGAAAACTGCAATACTGAAATAGCCACAACCTCAAATATGGGCTAACCACGCCGGGTGGTGCGATCAGAGCATCCACACTGAGAGGAAGTCACCGAAAACTACGAAGCGTCAGAATTATAAATCAGAAATATTGTACGCGCAAATGGAATTTAATCTGAAGCCTACCGGCAGAGAAAAGAACTGAACTGAAAAACTAGGATCTGAGCGCTCGTTTATTTTTTAAGCACGTGGTTGAAGTCATATTAAAAACACTATAAGAAAACATAAAAACTGTGACAATTTTGTTACTGTGGAGAGAGATTTCGTTTAAGAAAATTACAGCAGAGTACTTACAAAAGAAAAAAGCTTCATAGGGTTGGAGGCTCTCCACACAATATACGAACAATTGAAATCGAACAGACAAAGGCACAGATAGAAACTGGAATACAAAACGAAAATAATGAAAATGAAAAAATCAAAATGTAAGAAACAATGCAAGCATATTTACACTAAGAAGACAAGATTACTAGCCGAAACCAAGCATCATTTTTGTGGCTGATCAAAACAATTGCCGATACAAATTCAATAATTGCAAAAACCCAAGCATTCCCTATGTGAACAAACTAAACCATTTGATTTAGAAGACCGATGCTGTAACAGAACTAGCGTAATATTTCATCTAGACTAAAACTTACACTCACAATGCTAAAGCTACTGTTGACGATCTTCCATGATCAACCAAACTACCGAGGTGTCAGGGATGAATGCCTCAGCTCGCTAGCAAACTCGATGTCGACACAGGTAGCGGGAGTGACCGGGGAAGCCTTTTCCACCGTGTGCCACCTTAAGCACAATAGCGCTTCGATCAGAGGGAACAAACTTCTTCGCCTTGTTCTAAGTCTACATAAAGGGCAGAAACTACATCCATAATCAACCAATATAAAAAAACGAATATATAAACACTCTTATTCACAGCAAGAAGGAATTGGAAAGATACATAGGTATACAACATTAAAACACGACTGAGAAAGTTTTGAAGGTAAACACAGATACTTCATAAATCTACATAAATTAATCTGTAAACCAGATATAAAACAGATGTGATTGTGAAAAATGTGCGAAACTTTGGTTGATAAGTTCACATCCAGCTACTCACTCTTTATCCCGACGTCATTTACTAAAGGCACTGAAAGTATGAGTTGCTAATGATTTGAAAAACGAAATTAACTTGACTAAAACATTATGAAATGGCTCACATAGAGACCTTCCCCCCTCATGAACCATGGACCTTGCCGTTGGTGGGGAGGCTTGCGTCTTGCGTGCCTCGGCGATACCGTAGGTGCAACCACAACGGAGGGGTATCTTTTGAGAGGCCAGACAAACGTGTGGTTCCTGAAGAGGGCCAGCAGCCTTTTCAATAGTTGCAGGGGCAACAGTCTGGATGATTGACTGATCTGGCCTTGTAACACTAACAAAAACGGCGTTGCTGTGCTGTTACTGCGGACGGCTGAAAGCAAGGGGAAACTACGGCCGTAATTTTTCCCGAGGGCATGCAGCTTTACTGTATGGTTAAATGATAATAGCATCCTCTTGGGTAAAATATTCCGGAGGTAAAATAGTCCCCCATTCGGATCTCCGGGAGGGGACTACTAAAAAGGACGTCGTTATCAGGAGAAAGAAAACTGGCGTTCTACGGATCGGAGCGTGGAATGTCAGATCCCTAAATCACGCGGGTAGGTCAGAAAATTTTAAAAAGAGAAATGGATAGGTTAAAGTTAGATATAGTGGGAATTAGTGAAGTTCGGTGGCAGGAGGAACAAGACTTTTGGTCAGGTGAATACAGGGTTATAAATACAAAATCAAATAGGGGTAATGCAACAGTAGGTTTAATAATGAATAAAAAAATAGGAGTGCGGGTAAGCTACTTCAAACAGCATAGTGAACGCATTATTGTGGCCAAGATAGACGCGAATCCCACGCCGACTACAGTTGTACAAGTTTATATGCCAACTAGCTCTGCAGGTGATGAAGAAATTGATGAAATGTATGATGAGATAAAAGAAATTATTCAGGTAGTGAAGGGAGACGAAAATATAATAGTCATGCGTGACTGGAATTCGAGAGTAGGAAAGGGGAGAGAAGGAAACATAGTAGGTGAATATGGATTGCGGGTAAGAAATGAAAGAGGACGCCGTCTGGTGGAATTTTGCACAGAGCATAACTTAATCATATCAAACACTTGGTTCAAGAATCATAAAGGAAGGTTGTATACATGGAAGAACCCTGGAGGTACTAGACGGTTTCAGATAGATTATATAATGGTAAGACAGAGATTTAGGAACCAGGTTTTAAACTGTAAGATATTTCCAGGGGCAGATGTGGATTCTGGTTATGAGCTGTAGATTAAAACTGAAGAAACTGCAAAAAGGCGGGAATTTAAGAAGATTGGACCTTGATAAACTGACCAACCAGAGGTTGTACAGATTCTCAGGAAGAGCATAATAGAACAATTGACAGGAATGGGGGAAAGAAATACAGTAGAAGAAGAATGGGTAGCTCTGAGGGATGAAGTAGTGAAGGCAGCAGAGGATCAAGTAGTTAAAAAGACGAGAGCTAGTAGAAATCCTTGGGTAACAGAAGAAAACAGAAAAATGCAGTAAATGAAGCAGTCAAAAAGGAATACAAACGTCTCATAAATGAGACCGACAGGAAGTGTAAAATTGCTAAGCAGGGATGGCTAGAGAACAAATGTAAGGATGTAGAAGCTTATCTCACTAGGGGTAAGATAGATACTGGCTACAGGAAAATTAAAGAGACCTTTGGAGAAAAGAGAACCACTTGTATGAATATCAAGAGCTCAGATGGAAACCCAGTTCTAAGCAAAGAAGGGAAAGCAGAGAGGTGGAAGGACTATATAGAGGGTCTGTACAAGGGCGATGTACTTGAGGAAAATATTATGGAAATGGAAGAGAATGTTGATGAAGATGAAATGGGAGATACGATATTGCGTGAAGAGTTTGACAGAGCACTGAAAGACCTGAGTCGAAACAAGGGCCTGGGAGTGGACAACATTCCATTAGAACTACTGACAGCGTTGGGAGAGCCAGTCCTGACAGAACTCTATCATCCGGTGAGCAAGATGTATGAGACAGGCGAAATACCCTAAAGCCGTCGGCACACGGACCGTGCATCCGAACGTTGAGCGTTGAGCGTGCCGAGTTTCTGATGTGGAATAGCACGGGAGTCTTTCCGAACGTGCAGAGCAATATCTGGCATGTCAGATATTCTGAGCGTGTGCCTGAGCGTTGACCAATGAGATGGCACAACGCCGTCTACGTCACACGCACGCCGTCTCCCTTCAGTACGGAGTTGAAAGCCGCCATATTGGCATTCATTTCAGGTCTATATGTACAGGGTGTTTCAAAAATGACCGGTATATTTGAAACGGCAATAAAAACTAAACGAGCAGCGATAGAAATACACCGTTTGTTGCAATATGCTTGGGACAACAGTACATTTTCAGGCAGACAAACTTTCGAAATTACAGTAGTTACAATTTTCAACAACAGATGGCGCTGCGGTGTGGGAAACTCTATAGTACGATATTTTCCACATATCCACCATGCGTAGCAATAATATGGCGTAGTCTCTGAATGAAATTACTCGAAACCTTTGACAACGTGTCTGGCGGAATGGCTTCACATGCAGATGAGATGTACTGCTTCAGCTGTTCAATTGTTTCTGGATTCTGGCGGTACACCTGGTCTTTCAAGTGTCCCCACAGAAAGAAGTCACAGGGGTTCATGTCTGGCGAATAGGGAGGCCAATCCACGCCGCCTCCTGTATGTTTCGGATAGCCCAAAGCAATCACACGATCATCGAAATATTCATTCAGGAAATTAAAGACGTCGGCCGTGCGATGTGGCCGGGCACCATCTTGCATAAACCACGAGGTGTTCGCAGTGTCGTCTAAGGCAGTTTGTACCGCCACAAATTCACGAAGAATGTCCAGATAGCGTGATGCAGTAATCGTTTCGGATCTGAAAAATGGGCCAATGATTCCTTTGGAAGAAATGGCGGCCCAGACCAGTGCTTTTTGAGGATGCAGGGACGATGGGACTGCAACATGGGGCTTTTCGGTTCCCCATATGCGCCAGTTCTGTTTATTGACGAAGCCGTCCAGGTAAAAATAAGCTTCGTCAGTAAACCAAATGCTGCCCACATGCATATCGCCGTCATCAATCCTGTGCACTATATTGTTAGCGAATGTCTCTCGTGCAGCAATGGTAGCGGCGCTGAGGGGTTGTCGCGTTTGAATTTTGTATGGATAGAGGTGTAAACTCTGGCGCATGAGACGATACGTGGACGTTGGCGTCATTTGGGCCGCAGCTGCAACACGGCGAACGGAAACCCGAGGCCGCTGTTGGATCACCTGCTGCACTAGCTGCGCGTTGCCCTCTGTGGTTGCCATACGCGATCGCCCTACCTTTCCAGCACGTTCATCCATCACGTTCCCAGTCCGTTGAAATTTTTCAAACAGATCCTTTATTGTATCGCTTTTCGGTCCTTTGGTTACATTAAACCTCCGTTGAAAACTTCGTCTAGTTGCAACAACACTGTGTTCTAGGCGGTGGAATTCCAACACCAGAAAAATCCTCTGTTCTAAGAAATAAACCATGTTGTCTACAGCACACTTGCACGTTGTGAACAGCACACGCTTAAAGCAGAAAGACGACGTACAGAATGGCGCACCCACAGACTGCGTTGTCTTCTATATCTTTCACATCACGTGCAGCGCCATCTGTTGTTGAAAATTGTAACTACTGTAATTTCGAAAGTTTGTCTGCCTGAAAATGTACTGTTGTCCCAAGCATATTGCAACAAACAGTGTATTTCTATCGCTGCTCGTTTAGTTTTTATTGCCGTTTCAAATATACCGGTCATTTTTTAAACACCCTGTATATATGCCGTTTCTGAGCACCAGCAAATTGAGAATCACTGGAAAACCCGTTGTGATTCGTTCCAATAAAATAATGAGAAACAAAAGAATTATTGTAACTTGCGTGTTATGAGAGTACACTATATGAAGGCAACGACACGCTGAAGATCCACCCAAAACGTATTGTTCTTGGTCAATTTGTTATAATTAAATTTCAGTTAGCAACATAGTTACGAGTAAGGTTTTCAGCAAAGCGTAAAATAGTACGATTAGACACTAGGGGCGTGTTGTTGGTTGAGCGTAATGAGTAGCGTCACTGTCCAGTACTGACAAGGGAACCTCCCCATCGCACCCCCATCAGATTTAGTTACAAGTTGGCGCAGTGGATAGGCCTTGAAAAACTGAACACAGATCAATCGAGAAAACAGGAAGAAGTTGTGTGGAACTATGAAAAAAAATAAGCAAAATATACAAACTGAGTAGTTTATGTGCAAGATAGGCAACATGTGAGGTTGGAAGCGCCGTGATCCCGTGGTTAGCGTGAGCAGCTTCTCTGTTCACTGTAATAAGTTTAGTGTCTGTGCTTTGTGACCGCACCGCAAAAGCGTGCGACCGTGCGATTAGTAGACGAAAGGACGTGCCCCTCCAGTGGGAATCGAAAACATTTGATCGCAAGGTCATATGTCAACCGATTGCTCCACAGGAAAGCACGTCTGATACATTCTATACGACACTGGTGACGGCATGTGCGTCACATGACAGGAATAAGTTGTCGTTCCACCTAACTTGTATACTTGGCGAATGGGTAAAAAGATTCTTCTACCTTGCCCGATTTAGGTTTTCTTGTGGATGTGATAATCACTCCCAAAAAGTGATGAAAACACAAGAGTTTGTCACATAAACTGAAAATGAAGAATTAAACTTTTCACTCGAGGGAAGACTTGAACCAAGGACCTCTCGTTCCGCAGCTGCTCACGCTAACCACAGGACCACGGCGCTCCGTCGCTCACATTATCCTTGATGTTCCTTATCTTACACATGGACTACTCAGTTAGTATATTTTGTTTATTTTTTCATAGTTGCACACAACTTCTTCCTGTTTTCTCGATTGATCTGTGTTCAGTTTTTCAAGGCCTATCCACTGTGCCAGCTTATAACTAAATCTGAGGGGGGGTGCGATGGGGAGGTTCCCTTGTGAGCTCTGAGTTGGGGCGGTGGTTCGCGTTTTGCCACTTCCAGTGTTTTTTCCTAACATTCGCGGTTTTATTAGGTTCTGATACTTTATTGTTAGTTTAGTATAAGTATATACTATAATATTTGATGTTATGTAAATGTAAGTTCACCTTTTGTTGAGGGATGACTGTTCGATTGCGCTACTTGTATAAAGATATTTTGCTCCTTTTTCTTTTACGCTTCGTAATTCACATGTTGCAAAGATTCTGCCACTGGGTAGGAACAGTGATCATGTAAGACTGACCTTGAGGTTTTACTAAAATGTGGGAATGATGAAATAATGTTTATCTTATGCGGAGAAGTATTCCAAATTTGTACCGCACTCTTTGTAATGGAACTTTTACAACCCTGCGTCCTTATTGATTGGAGATGGTACTTTCCTTTTTGTGGACGTGCGCCCGTTGAGTAAACAGTGTGATTTACGAACTAGAAACATCCCTCAACTGCCGGTGGAGTGCGTTGCGATCGCGTATACCACGTCGGGGTCCACATACCGCATGCACAAGTCACATCGTTCTTGAGCGCTCGACAGCACGTTGAACTTGGCACGCTCAACGTTAACGTTCGACAGCACGGTCCGTGTGCCGACGGCTTTAGACTTCAAGAAGAATATAATTATTCCAATCGCAAAGAAAGCAGGTGTTGACAGATGTGAAAATTACCGAACTATCAGTTTAATAAGTCACAGCTGCAAAATACTAACACGAATTCTTTACAGACGAATGGAAAAACTGGTAGAAGCCGACCTCGGCGAAGATCAGTTTAGATTTCGTAGAAATATTGGAACACGTGAGGCAATACTGACCTTACGACTTGTCATAGAAGAAAGATTAAGGAAAGGCAAACCTACGTTTCTAGCATTTGTAGACTTAGAGAAAGGTTTTGAAAATGTTTACTAGAATACTCTGCTTCAAATTCTAAAGGTGGCAGAGGTAAAATACAGGGAGCGAAAGGCTATTTACAACTTGTACAAAAACCAGATGGCAGTTATAAGAGTCGAGAGGCATGAAAGGGAAGCAGTGGTTTGGAAGGGAGTGAGACAGGATTGTAGCCTCTCCCCGATGTTATTCAATCTGTCTGTTGAGCAAGTAGTAAAGGAAACAAAAGAAAAATTCGGAGTAGGTATTAAAATCCATGGAGAAGGAATAAAACCTTAGAGGTTCGCCGATGACATTGTAATTCTGTCAGAGACAGCAAAGGACTTGGAAGAGCAGTTGAACGGAATGGACAGTGTCTTGAAAGGAGGATATCAAATGAACATCAACAAAAGCAAAACGAGAATAATGGAATGTAGTCGAATAAAGTCGGGTGATGCTGAGGGAATTAGATTAGGAAATGAGACACTTAAAGTAGTAAATGAGTTTTGCTATTTGGGGAGCAAAATAGCTGATGATGGTCGAAGTAGAGAGGATATAAAATGTAGACTGGCAATGGCAAGGAAAGCGCTTCTGAAGAAGAGAAATTTGTTAACATCGAGTATAGATTTAAGTGTCAGGAAGTCTTTTCTGAAAGTATTTGTATGGAGTGTAGCCATGTATGGAAGTGAAACATGGACGATAAATAGTTTGGACAAGAAGAGAATAGAAGCTTTCGAAATGTGGTGCTACAGAAGAATGCTGAAGATTAGCTGGGTAGATCACATAACTAATGAGGAGGTATTGAGTAGAACTGGGGAGAAGAGGAGTTTGTGGCACAACTTGACAAGAAGAAGGGACCGGTTGGTAGGATATGTTCTGAGGCATCAAGGGATCACAAATTTTGCATTGGAGGGCAGCGTGGAGTGTAAAAATCGTAGAGTTAGACCAAGATATGAATACACTAATCAGATTCATAAGGATGTAAGTTGCAGTAAGTACTGGGAGATGAAGAAGCTCGCACAGAATAGAGTAGCATGGAGAGCTGCATCAAACCAGTCTCAGGACTGAAGACAACAACAACAACAACAAAGACCTTTCATCACACTACACTCCAGGCAAAAGGCAGGGAGTGGTCTTTCCATCTAAGTACATTGCCAAGTACGGTCCTCCAAGCTGATACCTCCTACATAAAAATGTCAACCAATGCATGTGAAAGGCATTAAAGTAATGTGTGTAAAATAAGAATCATACAACCCGCATCTTATCTAAGGCTAACAATTTTCGCTTGAACTGATTAATTCTGTGGCACTGAAATCAGAAATTACTTTTACCTCGTATTGGTCAGCAAAATTAACTGGTCACTGTGCTATGTGTTAAAAAAATTAAAAAGGAAGCTGTTACCTTTGTGCGGTTCACCTCATATAGCACAATGAAAGAGCAGTTAAAGTCACCGGATGTCAGGAAGTAATGAATACTTACATTATAAAAACTAAAAAGGGCAAAATGCTCCAGCAGTTAGTTTAAATTATTAGGAACCAGAGGCAAACACAATTAAAAGAGAACACATTAAAACATAGAATAAAGATAGGAAAAAATAGTACATGAGACAAAAACATAATTATTAATATGATGCTAATTTGGAGTGTCATTGTCTAAAGTCTTTTCTTGTGGTCACTACAATTTCAAGAAGTGCCATTATTAAAGCAAAACTTCATGACGAAACGCATATATCAAAGACATCAATAAACAAATACAAGCAGACAATATTAGAACATACAAACAGACAATTATTAACACCATTCTGAAGTTGGAGTGTCATTTCCATAAGTATTATCTTTCTTTCACTCTAAGAGTACGAATGTTGTTGGCACATTTACATGCAAGCAAGAAACGAAACAGGATTGACTCATGCATTATTAGATACGGATAACGAAGTGGATCAGTAAGATATAAATAATACATAAATAATATTCAATCTCACTCAGAGCAACACTTACATTTTTGGTACACTAGTTCTTTATATTATCACCTGTCACAAGCATCAAACACTATTCTTAAGTAGACAAGTTGGGTTTTCATTGTCAAGACGTGTAAGAGGGCGAGGGGCTCACCGTCGCAGCAGTCAGAGTTTGTCCACTTTTCATGCACGAAACATGGCGTTATTGTTCCCTACCTTCTAGGTAACCCCAACCCAAAAGCTCGTGTTTACCTTCTTCTGACAGGGGCAGCCATGCCATGGCTGAGGCTGTGTGTGGTTGAGCCAGTGTCTGGTTTTTGAGACATTTTCGTGGTGAGGCGTACTGACAACCACTTGGAAGTTACTGCAGAAGTGTGGCACATGTATGCTGTTCTTTGTGCCCCCCTTTAGCAAGCAGTGAACCCTGCCCAACGTCGGCAACGGTCATGGTACTGTCTCATGATATTGATCAGCCGGGTTAGCGTATAGATTCACGCCACTAACTTCTCATAGTCATCTGTAGGCCACAAAATGACACCTACTGTGGGTGGTACACTCCTGTGGTGCACCAGTCCCCTTTCTATGCTATCGGGTTTAATCTTGTAATGAATAGTCCAACTGATGTTAAGCCATACATCTTAGTCAAAATTTGGAAGTTTGTGATAAGGACGTATGGGACAAAACTGCTGAGGTCATCGGTCCCTAAGCTTACACACTACTTAATCTAACTTATACTGCCGGTCGAAGTGGCCGTGCGGTTCTGGCGCTGCAGTCTGGAACCGCGAGAGCGCTACGGTCGCAGGTTCGAATCCTGCCTCGGGCATGGATGTGTGTGATGTCCTTAGGTTAGTTAGGTTTAACTAGTTCTAAGTTCTAGGGGACTAATGACCTCAGCAGTTGAGTCCCATAGTGCTCAGAGCCATTTGAACCATAACTTATACTAACTTACGCTAAAGACGACACACACAACCATGCCCGAGGAAGGACTCGAACTTCCGACGGGGGAAACCGCATGGAGCGTGACAAGACATCTGAGACTGCTCGGTTACCCCGCGCGGCATCTTATTTAGTCAAAAGCACAGGTGGGCGGGTCATGCATGGGCACTGCCTGCACTGTCTGTGAGATACTGTCTAGGGCCCACTGCGTGTCAGCATCAATGCCACGCATGTGCAGTCAAGGCTCTGTCAAAGGGCATGGAGCTGACGCCAGTGGATTAGTGGGCGTGACCCCGCTCAGTATCGGCTGTAGCCTCGCGTCCTTGGTCTCGCGCTCAGTGTGAAAAACGACTGTGGCACCGAGGTGTGCCATCCCATCGCCAGAGGAGGTACGGTAGATCACGAGGCGCCTCTTTGTGTCCCGGTCGCCATTCGCAGCCGGCGAAGTCCAGATGGTGTCGAGTAGCGAGGCCACTTAAAGGTGTGGAAATCTCCGTGGCTTCTAAACGCTCGCCCCTGTAGTTTCAGTGTACACAGCGCTGGTTCCTGGCTAATGCCTCGCTACTCGACACCACCTGGACTAATAAAAATTATTTACGCTGTAACATAGTGTAAAACAAATCAGTTTACATTGTCTACCTAAGGGCGGTGCATGGGGACTTAAATCCTAAGTTAGTGGCAATTATAAAGTTATTTGTCAAAGGTACTTTAGGAGCTGAAAATTTTCAATGACAAAACATACAAGGTAGATCCACATAACTTTTGAAATGGGGGCTCAGTTGAATTGAACTGAGTTTAAGCTATAATAGTTTTCCTTGTACCACATAATTGAAAAGAACAGGAAGTGGAATTAAAATTATTACACGCCGCGAATAAGTAACGGAAATACCTCAGTTTACACATGACTACATCATATGGTACTTCAAAACTACAACAACAGGCCACTCTACGTATCTACATATCTGGCCACAGTAAACAAACAACGTCACCACTACACAGTCAGCTAAGTACGTTACTCTTCAGTTCCATCTTAAGTCCCTGCATCTGAGAAAACATAAACACTGAATGGAAAAACTGAGGCACGAAAAAAAATGGTAAGTTACGGCATGCCTGGAAAGAAACAGAACATCATTATACAAAAACAATCTGTAATTCTGCACTAATCCAGGCTGACTGGGCCACAATGGAAATAAACATTCGTAAACACAAATACATGATACTTTACATCACACAAGAAAATGAAGCGGAGATCAGATTAAATTTTTATTTACAACACACAGAATAAGAAAAAATCAAGAAAAATAGATACAAGTGTCGACGCATGGTCTCTACATCATCATTTTCCGTCGACGATAGGTTCATTCGAAGAATGATTTAAGTCTGACACCTGGTGCGGCCCTACTGATCACTAGAACAGAAGAGTCTTCACACCAACGTGTTGGGATCAGGGATGAACTGCACCCAGTATAGTCCACAGAAATCACCAACGAATTTTTTGCATAAAGCAGAACTCTTCTTAGACAGTTTATGTAACCTAATGAGGACCTTTTGGCCAATGTGGAGCTTTGTATTTCTGATTTCCTTCTTTTACACCTTTTTTCTTGCTTTGGCAGCATGCTTGACTTTGCTTGAGGCAGGATCAGTGGTTGCTTCTTGTCTGTGCTGCTTCTTGTCTGTCTGTCGATCAAGATAATTCATTCTTGTCTTTCAAACCCAAGACTGGAGGTACCATAGTCGACACCTTTCGCCTTTGGTAGCTCTTTTAAAATAACTTGAAATTATTACTAATCGTATCCCACTTTCTGTGATTATAACTACAATAAAGCCTTCAGATCCTCTCCTGTTCTCTCATCGTGGACCCACTGGGATTGCAACTGGCGAAATAGCGTGAGGTAATTATCGGTTTTGTTTTCTATCGTCTCCGCATCTGCCAACTCTACTGAGATCGAATTTGTGGGCCACTATCCAAGATGATTCATTTCACAGACTCCACTCCCTGCAGAAAGTTTATAAAAGCCATAGCAGCTGCTTTCTGTGCCTCCTTCCTCAACAGAGTAAAACAGAAGAACTTAGAGGTTAAATCCATGGCCCTAAACACATAAGCAAACGCCGACGCCGTATGTAATATGGGGCCATGAAGGCCAACTACGGCAAAGTGATGGGGGTATACTTAGGGTAATGGGACGGAGGGGTGCAGCGTACCTCACAGTGAGCAGTTTGACTTGCTGGCAAGGGCCTGCAACTAGGTACATAACAAGTCATTTTGAGCATATCGCTACAGTAGCAGGCCTCACACATATTTTGGCAATACTTCCTTGTGTCCTTAGCTTGAGAGTACATACCACACTAATTTATTCAAGAACTCCTCTGGAATCATTAACAGTCACATCGTGTTGTCTGGGTTCAAATGGCTCTAAGCACTATGGGGCTTAACATCTGAGGTCATCAGTTCCCTAGACTTAGAAGTACTTAAACCTAAGGACATCACACACATCTATGCCCGAGGCAGGATTCGAACCTGCGACCGAAGCAGCAGCGCGGCTCCGGACTGAAGCGCTTAGAACCGCTCGGTCACAGAGGTCGGCTGTAAGTTCCCATCATCTACGTGAACCAGTGTTAGAGTGCATGTGATAGTGCATCCGTAATGGTATTTTTACGTCACAGAACATTACTGTAGACCTACATTCTTGGAGGTACAATGCCCAGCGGAGCATTTCCCATGTAATAATTTTGCTTTCATGAGAAACTGCAGGACACAGTTATCTAGAATACCCATTTTGTCCTATCAAACAGAAAACAGCTGAACTTAGTAAGTACCTATACAATGGCGAGTGCCTCAAGCTCTGTGACAGAATAATTCTCTTGCAATGGGAGAGCACACAGCTAGTGAAAGATATCGCCTTCTAGGAGTAGGGCTCGCTCCCCTCTTCCTCATGGAATAGAACTGCACCTAGACCCCTTAATGAGCTATCTACCATGAGACAGAAGCAAGGGCTCCAATACTGGGCCGCCGTCTCCATCTAGCACTCAGGAAAAGGAAAAAAAAGTCTAGTGTTGTCAGGTATTTCTCTTTCGAGGAAACGATTTAAAAGTTCGTGTTACGCTGTTTTACAGCGGTGTCGGAACTGAAACTTTTTATGCCTGCATATATGTCGCCATTCATGTTCAGAAATATTAAAAGTATTTAATACCTCCACGTCTAGCTCACCTCCCCCCCTTCCCCCCACAGACGATCGTATGGGCGACCTTGGACAGACGTTTAGTGTCAAATCAGGATGGGGAAGTATCGATGCATTCTCCAACTCGTCCTTCAGCCTAATAAAGTTGTCGCGCCTGGTGGTCCCAGATCCAAGATGCATTCCCTTCCGTCAGTGCACAATGATACGGGGTGGAAGTTAAATTTACGAAATGCTTGTAGAAGTTACATAAACCAAGAAAAGCTCGTAATTCCTTCTTCGTATTTGGTGCCACGCAATCTGCAATAGCGTTTATCCTAACCAAATCGGGATATGCATTTACGATACGTCACAGAAATTTCACCTAGAACTGGGATTCCTCCAAATTAACGGTCTAATTATCTATTTAGTGCATCACCGTGGTCCGCCCGTGACTTCCTCACAGGTATGTACATCACCCATAAACAGCGTCACTTTTACTCGCAAGTCTTTCGGGTGTTGCATTTCCTAGAACAGAGGAATGTAGTTTATAGACTGCATGCTGAGTCTGACACAATAAGCTAACAGCTAGCTCGAAAAACCAGTGAAGACAACACCTTCACACCACGGAGTCATTGCAAATGTGCGTCTCCGGCATATCCATCCCTGGCATGGTAAATTGTGTGCGCCTGTCACTTCCCCACCTTTGTCCCTCACAGTGGAAAGATAGGTCAAGCTCACCTTCACAAATAACGGCCAAGGCAATCCCAGTGTCCGGAATGGACGTAAATGGCACCTCCATAATCGAGATTGTTACCTACCACAGGACCTTCCTGTTGGTAGTCTCCTGCGACAACTCTTCTTGTACAGCCCCCACCACAACGCACCATGTATCACCCTTTCCTACAAGGGTTCACTCTGCTATAACGCCAACCATCATTGTCATGCACATAGTCTCTCATGTAGTGGACTCATATGGGTGACAGTCAACCTAACATCAACACCAGCTGGCGGAGCGATGTTATTGTTGTTGTTGTCACCGTGCTCCACAATGAAACGATCGCGGTACCTGAAATTTTCTCAAATGGTTCAAATGGCTCTGAGCACTAAGCGACTTAACTTCTGAGGTCATCAGTCGCCTAGGACTTGGAACTAATTAAACCTAACTAACCTAAGGACATCACACACATCCATGCCCGAGGCAGGATTCGAACCTGCGACCGTAGCGGTCGCTCGGTTCCAGACTGTAGCGCCTACAACCGCACGGCCACTCCGGCCGGCTGAAATTTTCTCTCTTCGAGTTTTGATCATTAGCACCATAACGCCTATGGTTCCATTCACTACGATACAAATCATTTCCATTATTGTTCCAACTGTTCTCATACCAGAATGAGATATTCACTCTGCAGCGGAGTGTGCGCTGATATGAAACTTCCTGGCAGATTAAAATTGTGTGCCCGACCGAGACTCGAACTCGGGACCTTTGCCTTTCGCGGGCAAGCTGTGAGTACCGGGCGTGAGTCGTGCTTCGGTAGCTCAGTTGGTAGAGCACTTGCCCGCGAAAGGCAAAGGCCCCGAGTTCGAGTCTCGGTCGGGCACACAATTTTAATCTGCCAGGAAGTTTTGTTCTCATACCGCTAGTGACGTTTGTTTTACTGGTAATGCTGCTGCGTGCAGTCGCACCTCCTATTCCTGCTGCGTCCATGGCTGTTTTCATGAAATCATGGACCATAATAGGCTTACGCTCACTTGTATGATATTCTACATCCTGCAGCAAGGCTTTAAAACCATTGATATCATATTTACAACTGTCAGCTAGAATAATGTGACGGAGATGGTTCGATCTGCGACCGTAGCAGCCGCGTGGTTCCGGACTGAAGCGCATAGAACCTCTTGACCACAGCGACCGGAAGGTTGTGCCAGAGCTGGTTGCAACATATATTCAACTAGGTGAACATGTCTCATGAAGCCGGAATGGTTAAGGTTTTGTAGCATAATACCATATTTCACTCTATCCTGCACTGCCACCAACCTATAAGCTGTCAAAAACACCTCATGAAATTCAATATATGTGGCACAGTCTCGTGTAACCAATCTCTTCCTAAAGGCGGGATCACTTTCTATTGAATTCTATTTTACGTGCCAGGCAGGAGGGAGAGCAAACTGAAAGTGTTCCACCCAAGCTGGGACGATGAATACCTGTGGAAGGGTTTCTAAAAATGTCAAACTTCCTCACCGACAGGAAATGTTTAAAGTCAAATCCCAACATATCCTCCCGTAAAGAACGTTCGTGAAAGTTTCTGTTTTTTTTTCTGTCCTATCTCTGATGTCACTCTCTTGCCCATACTCAAAGTCTTTTTTATGTATCGAGTCTCTATCACGACTATCGTGCCAATTCTTTGTCACGTACATATATCTCACAGCGTCTAGACTTGCTCGTTGAGTGTTTACGCGTATCTATCTTTTACGCAAAATAAAAAAAGAAAACAACACCAAAAAGAAACCTATTTGCCATCAAAAAGTAATTTAACAATGTAAAAATTCTTCACACGCAATCTAGTGTATAAAAAAAGAAAATCCTTCACATGTGAGCTAACGTTCGAATTAAGATGTAGTTGCACTGGAAAATATCACCGCTGGACCTTCACACGGAATACTGGAGAAAACCAAGAGAATATTTTCACTTGGTGTGATGAACGGCCACTCCATTTAAATATAGATAAATGTAAAACAATGTTCATAACACGGAGAAAGAGCGCGATCGTATCCGATTACTAACATGTCAAATATAAGAGGCTTTCGAAAAGAAACGAGCCGGAGTCTGGAATGAGCGAACTGGTGACAGGAGAGTAATATCGTGGCGTGTGTAACGAGGTGTCGTTCCGACCAGAGCGCGGAAGTTCACAACCAGTTGCTAGAGGGCACACGTGCACGTCACGTGTCTATACAGAGCCAGCAGCAGCATGCATCAATAGTCCAACGCTACCAGTCGCACTGCAAACAGTGACATGGAGGCGTCAAACGAGAGCAAAGAGGTATTTGAGCCGTGCTGCGGCTCGCGCTGGTGCTGTTTGTAGGTGTCTGCCCTCTGTTGAAGGCCAGACGGTATCGTTTAGTTCACCTGGTTGCGGTTTTCTGTCTTCTTCTCGTGTTGAATGGCGCCACTCGCTTTCGCAAGCGTTGCCTGTCCGCTAGTGGCAGCAGCGGCGGTTATTGGTATGAAGTAACTGTGTCCTACCTCTGGGGCGAGGTCGTTGCTTTTCCGGGTCGTGTGAGTGTGGCAGTTCGCTTGGGGACTCAGGAGGAGCCCGGTCCACGCAGTGCCAGAATGCGCTGGGACTGCTGGTGGCACGCATGGACTGCCGGATTGAAGGCTGTGGTCACGAGGGTGCACTACCTCGTCGTAAACAGGATACAGCTAGTCTTAAGTTGAGTGCATCTCAATCCAAGTAGAGGAACCTCCACCATTGTGATATCTCGCGCTTCTCCAGTGACTTGGGTTCGTGTTGCTGCTCGTAGTGTTGCCGAGGCAAAGAGCAGCGAGTGGAGTGTTTTCTACTCTGGTGGTAAAGGTTCCTTTCTCGTTCCAGGCGCTGTAAACACAGTATTCTGTGGACGTAGAGCAGACCGCCGGTTTCGGCTTTTGCGTATTGTTCCATCGTTGCATTTGGTCTATCGGACGTCAGATAGCTTCAGCAAGATTATCATTAGACATTCGTTACATTGCCACTAGTCTGAGTTACCATCTTGTGAAGTGAATGCAACTCTTGGCTACCTATCTCATCGTTGGCGAAAGTGTTTGTTGTCGGGCCTTCTCAGAGGTCGATTCCTGGAGCACCGTCTGTGACCCCTTGTGTTAAAAGTTTACCCTCATCTTATTTCACCCGTTTGCTGATCAGTTGCTTGTTTCTTAATAAACCTTTGCTATTGTATTTGCTGTTTTACAGCAGGTTTCTAAATTTCTTATATTATTGCCGTTCCTGGCTTGTAAGGCCTTCAGCCGTGATTTTGGTCGTTTGCCTTAAAATTCTAATTTGGTATTTGTATTTTAGCAGTAAGCTTTAAAACCTTATTTACTGCCATTCCTGGCGTCTGGTGCCTTCTGCTGTGTTGTGGTAACTTACTTTTTAATATTTCAATACCTGTAAGTTGTAAATTGCAGCGAGTTCTTAAATAATTCTTAATTTATTGCCATTCTTGGCGTGTAAGGCCTTCAGCCGTGATTGTGGTGACTTGACTTAAAATTCTAATTTGGTATTTGTATTTACTCAGTAAACCTTTAAAATCTTATTTACTGCCATTCCTAGCGCCTGATGCCTTCTGCTGAGTTTGTGGCGACTTGCCTTTAATATTTCAATACCTGTAATTTGTAAGTTGCAGCGAGTTTTAAACAATTCTTAATTTATTGCCATTTCTGGCGTGTAAGGCCTTCTACCCAGTTAACAGTGGCTTGTTTTTAAAGCATTATCTGCTGTATCTGTATTTAATGGTGATTTGCTGAATGGTAGCTCTCTGAAACACTATTATTTGCACAGTTGTTTATTCCTTCATTAATAACGTGTGGTATTTTTATTTATTGTTGAGTCTGGAATTACTAGTTTAAAATAAATTGTGTGTAACTGTAAAAGGCAACCAATAGTAACTGATTACGGCCCCATCCACAATCGTAACCGAATCCTGCCTTCCCTTGACTACCAGGTCTCAGTATTGTTCGTTTTATGACAGCGGAAGGAGTCAGAGAAACGGGCATTCATCTACGAATGTCACAAGTGTACGTCCAACACTGCTTGCCCCTTGCAAAGGTAAAGGCGTAGCACAAGCGCTTCAGGGAAGGACAGATGTCGTTAGCTGACGATGCACGGTCTGGAGCACCACACTGCAGTGCTGATAACATCCTCCAGCTGCAGCTGGTGGATGCATTCACTACCCAGGACCGCCGAGTGACAGTGAAAGCCGTAGCCGCCATGGCCTGATTGAGCGTTGGAAGTGTTCACACCATTATGAAGGATCGACAGCAAAATAGTTCAAATGGCTCTGAGCACTATGGGACTTAACTTATGAGGTCATCAGTCCCCTAGAACTTAGAACTACTTAAACCTAACTAACCTAAGGACGTCACACACATCCATGCCCGAGGCAGGATTCGAACCTGCGACCGTAGCGGTCTCGCGGTTCCAGACTGTAGCGCCTAGAACCGCTCGGCCGCACCGACCGGCGATCGACTGCACATGCGCAAAGTGTGTGTCCAATGGGCGTCCCACTATCTTCAACCGCACCAGGAAGCATGTCGAATGGTGCACTGTCTTGCTCATCTGCAGCGTTATGCTTGGGAAGGGAATGCGTTCCTGGCTGGAGATGAGTCACGATCTCATCACTTCGAACCACAATCAAAACGACAAAGTCTACAGTAGAAGCATCCAGCGTCACCACCACCAAAAAAGCCAAGGCCATCCACACGAGTGCAGGAAAGATTATGCTGACGTTCTTCTTTGACAAAGATGGCCCCCTTCTGATTCACCTCCTACAGCACGGGACAACAGTGAATGCCCAGCGTTACTCGCAAACCTTGACCTCCCTCCGCCAAGCGATCAAATCAAAACGACCAGGCAGTTTCACCCATGGGGTCATTCTTTTTTTTTTTTTTGGTCATCAGTCTACTGACTGGTTTGATGCGGCCCGCCACGAATTCCTTTCCTGTGCTAACCTCTTCATCTCAGAGTAGCACTTGCAACCTACGTCCTCGATAGTTTGCTTCACGTATTCCAACCTCCGTCTTCCTCTACAGTTTTTGCCCTCTACAGCTCCCTCTAGTACCATGGAAGTCATTCCCTCATGTCTTAGCAGATGTCCTATCATCCTGTCCCTTCTCCTTATCAGTGTTTTCCACATATTCCTTTCCTCTCCGATTCTGCGTAGAACCTCCTCATTCCTTACCTTATCAGTCCACCTAATTTTCAACATTCGTCTATAGCACCACATCTCAAATGCTTCGATTCTCTTCCCTTAAGGTTTTCCCACAGTCCATGGTTCACTATCATACAATGCTGTACTCCAGACGTACATCCTCAGAAATTTCTTCCACAAATTAAGGCCGGTATTTGATATTAGTAGACTTCTCTTGGCCAGAAATGCCTTTTCTGCCTTAGCGAGTCTGCTTTTGATGTCCTCCTTGCTCCGTCCGTCATTGGTTATTTTACTGCCTAGGTAGCAGAATTCCTTAACTTCATTGACTTCGTGACCATCAATCCTGATATTAAGTTTCTCGCTGTTCTCATTTCTACTACTTCTCATTACCTTCCTCTTTCTCCGATTTACTCTCAAACCATACTGTGTACTCATTAGACTGTTCATTCCGTTCAGCAGATCATTTAATTCTTCTTCACTTTCACTCAGGATAGCAATGTCATCAGCGAATCGTATCATTGATATCCTTTCACCTCGTATTTTAATTCCACTCCTGAACCTTTCTTCTATTTCCATCATTGCTTCCTCGATGTACAGATTGAAGAGTAGGGGCGAAAGGCTAAAGCCTTTTCTTACACCCTTCTTAATGCGAGCACTTCATTCTTGATCGTCCACTCTTATTATTCCCTCTTGGTTGTTGTACATTCTTTTGTATGACAATGCAAAGCCTCATACGGATAACACAGTCGCGGCACTCCTGCGGAAATTCAAATGGGAGGTTCTCGGCCACCCTCCATACAGTCCGGACCTTTCTCCCTGTGATAACGGTATTTTTGGTCCCGTTAAAAAGGCTCCGAGGGGCAAACGATTCACCTCGGACCACGACGTCCAGCTGTACGTGCGGAACTGGTTAACATCACAGACCCAGGAATTTTATGAGACAGCTCACCCCCTTGTGTCGCTTACTACAAAAAGTGCGCGCTTACGGTCTATCCAATGATATATGCGGTTGGATAGAAAGTTTTCTAACAAACAGGGAGCAGTATGTCGTCCTGAACGGGGTAACGTCAACGGAAACAATTCAGGTGTGTCCCAGGGCAGCGTAATAAGTCCTCTGCTTTTTACGATTTACATAAACGATCTGGTTGATGGTATTGACGGCGGCCTTAGACTGTTTGCCGATTATGCTGTAGTCTACAGGAAAGTAGTATCACACGAAAGTTGGGAACAAATCAATGAGGATTTGCAGAAAATAGATGCGTGGTTTAATGACTGGCAGTTATCTCTCAATATTAGTAAGTGTAACCTACTGCATATAACAAGGCGAAAATCCCCTTTAATGTATGAGTACAAAATAAATGATCAGTCTTTGGAAGCGGTAACATCAGTTAAGTATCTGGGTGTGACTATTCGAAATGATCTCAAATGGAATGATCAGATTACACAAGTAACGGGGAAGGCGAACTCTAGCTTGCGGTTTATTGGTAGAATCCTGAAGCCATGCAGTCCTTCAACAAAGGAAATAGCTTACAATACGTTAGTTCGTCCAGTCTTAGAGTATTGCTCGTCGGTATGGGACCCTTACCAGTTAGGTGTGATTCAACAGATTGAGAAGGTCCAAAGTAGAGCGGCAAGATTCATGACTGGTACGTTTAGCCATTTACAGATCTCATAGAAAGTTTGAAGTGGGACACACTTGCAGATAGACGACGCGCTAAACAGAAGGGGCTTCTCACTAAATTCCGAAACCCAATCTTCTCCGAGGATGTAGAGCATACATTATTACCACCAACTTTGAAATCGCGTAATGATCATCATTCAAAGATGAAGGAAATAAGAGCTCGTACTGAGGCGTTCAGACACTCGTTTTTCCCTCGCGCGATCCGCGAATGGAACAGAGGGGGGGGGGGGGGGGGAAATGTGACTTTGGCGTGAATTGTGCCCTCCGCCAAGCACCACTTGGTGGCTAGCGGAGTATATATGTAGATGTAGAGTGAGATAAGTGTCTCAACAGCCAGGGTCAATACTTGTGACATACATGTGCTTGTTTCTGTAATTGCCTCCGGCTCGTTTCTTTTCCAACGCCCCTTTCAGAATAAGCTTTTAGGGGTAGCACTGAGAAGCGATATGAAATGGGATGGCCACGTAAAATCACTAAGTTGGAAGATGAATGAATTATAAGGGATGGACAAAAATTGGAAACTCCGAAAACGCAATGCATTATCATGCCTGATACAGTGTAGGAAAACCGTCCTCATTCAAAACAATTTCCAATCGTCTCGGAATGGATAAAAAGGGTTCCTCTATCGTTTTCAAAAGAATTTAATATCACTCTTCACGCGAAACAGAGTCTAGTTCAGGTAACGATGGCGCACATTTCTCTCCAAAGCAGACCATAAAGGTCCAATAATATGCTGATCGAGGGAAATACGACAATTCACCCTCGTGCTCAGTCCTGGACTGCGAACTGTGTGGAAAGGTACCCTGTCGCGTACTACGGTATGGCTACCCACGTCATAACCTACGACAGCCACGTTTCAACCCAAATGACATTCTTCCACTTCCCCGTGGGCCGGGTTTCATGCCTTGGCAGCATGTTTCTTGTTCCGAGCATTTACATCAGTGATGTTTGGTTTGGAATTCCAAATCATCCCGAATTTCTCAGCTGATGGTGTTCCCTTCGTGTTGTTTTGATGCTGAAGGGGTTCATGAGTGCAGCATTCACTTTAATAATGACTTTTTCAGGTGTTATCTTCTTATCTTTCCTCACAGTCCTCTTCGATGAGCGTCTAACACGATCACCCGACAAACACTGTCGTCCACGCTGTCACTTAGTGTACGATGTTTCTCCCTTTCCCTGTAAACTATATAAATCTTAGATATAGTGCCTCTTGAAACACCAAAAGCTTCGTCTATCTTGATTACGGAAGCACCAACAATATGAGCAACAGCCATTCCCCACGTTCGAATTCATTTAGCTCCGACATAGCGCACTCATAACTACACAGAACACTATTCTGACCACGAATGGCACTTGGAACATGTCGAGGTCACTGCACAGGTACCGTTCATGTTGAAATACAACACCGCAGCCTAAATCCTTGGTTCGCATCTCAGTTATGTTGAAGCATGCATTTCTTGCAGTATTGCAAATTTTAGTCCAACGACTGTACCTAGATTTGTTAGAAAGTTTCTGACAAAATGCAGTGCATGAATAAAAAAAATCGTAGATAAGATGCTACTGCGATCAATTCCACAGTACTTTCCTAGTGCTTTGATCCCTCATGAAACGCAAATGACCACAAGTATCGAAGGAATTCAGAGACTCACTGTTACAACCATAACAGATGTGTTTGAGCCGCACAAAATTGACAGAAATGCTGTGGAAACTTATATGCGAATCGTGGGAAGGAAGACAAAGTAGTTCTAGAGAAACCCAACTGGTTACATTTAGAGTAGTTGTGTTTCAAGAAGACACTGCGACAATTTTGTTGTCACTAGCGTACATCTCGCGTAGCTATCAGGAGAAAAAGATAAGACAAATCGGAGAATTCATTAAACGTTCATTTTTCCCTATCTCGGTGGATGAATGGAACAGAAAAGCAGTTAAGACGTAACCCCCTCTTTCTACTGCAAAGAGGCTTGCAGAGTATATTAGATATAGAAGTAAGCGAGTAGTCCCTGCATCAACGTTCAATCCTCCTGCCATGTGACATATTTTTCTGGCGGTGCAGTTTTCCCGTATACAACAGCCTTGTTCGTGAACAATCCAAGAAGTTTCCAAGAATTTATGCTTCTTGATCGCTGAAACTGTTAATAAACATTCCTCGATGAACACCTAAACGCACATCGGCATTTTACATTTTCTCTTCATTGGGAACTTATTCCGATAGCTCGTAAGAGTGAGATAAGCCTACTTCAATGACCTGTACGCTTTTCAAGTTGTGTAGGGTGCTTCATTCTAATAGAAACCAACTAGAACTCGCTGACGGAACGGGAGAAAGTTATTTTGTATAATGTACAGTGTAATATCTTTTATGGCTTTCAATCTGCTGAGCGACTAATTTGACTTTAGATTCTCCAATCATTTTCCTACGTACCGTTAAGCCAAAGCATTATGACTAACTGCTTAAAATCGTATTGATCCACCTCTGGAATACAATACAGCAGAGATTTTGCTTGGCATCTATTAACGAAGTCCTTGACAGGTTTCCAGAGGTATGGGGCAAGAGATGCTCACCGGTTACGCAATTACTGCAGATTACAGGTTGGTGGTTTGTAGGAGTAGAGCAGATGCCAGGCAGCGTCCCTGATACGATCCATCAGGTTCAGAGCAAGTGAGTTCATCATGATGCTTCTATAACCACTGTTCACAATTCCGCCTTGTCGCTCAGACAGCTATCCTTTGGTTACTACCTTACGACCGATGGAATTCCATGTGCGTCTCCCACAGAGTAGTACTGCATCACCGACCTGCGTCCCAGACGTAGTGCGCATTCGCCTAGATGATGGTGTATCCGCTCACTATCATCATCGTGGTGTTACAAGTTCGTGATTCATCTGACCAGGCGACACGTTTCCTCTGATCTTCACTCCCGTCTCGATGACCCATAACTACTGAAATCGCGACTGACGATGCCTTTGGGTGCACATGGGAGCACATAGCGGTAGTATGCTGAGGAACCGCCTGTTTAACAATGTGCACTGAGCGGTGTGCCCCGATACACCTGTCCCTGCACAAGCATTGGAGTCTGTTGTCAAACAATGGAAAATCCAGGATGGAATAACGACAATATTATGAAAAGCATGGAGTGCCAAATTCCAAAAAGAGGAGTGTTGAGTAGCAGACAGCCGCAACAAAAGACTGAATTGTGCAGGTGGAGACTCTCGCTACGATATATCCTATGTTCCTGTGACCTCCGTCCCCCCGCTGAACTCATGCTACCATAGTGCCTGTCCTTCACTCACCTATCTCCTTATCTGCTCCAACTCCAGTGCTACAAAGTCTTCCATTCCACCAATGTAACCACTAGTCTTCTCCCTCCTCTACTTATCTTTTTTTCTGCTCCCTCTACCCCATCCCTCAAACCTCCATACGCAGCTGCCCTACCCTGTCCCTACCAAGTCACTGCATGCTTCCACAACTAGCATTTTATCCTGCTCCACCCCTAACCCACTGTCCCTCCATATTCCAACCACGGCCTTCTCCATTACCTCCACCTCTTACATTGCTTCTTCCATCAGGCGCAGTAGGATTGCTCGCACTCCGGCCTCAGTCGTCAGAGACAGTTGTCATACGTGTGTGAGTAGTTTGTTGTCAGGTTTTCCACAATTTACTGCCACATATTCTGCTCTCCGGAGTGGGTATGCTTTCGACCACCACGTTCTGTGATGAGGCGTGGACGCCCAAGACGCCCTTCAATCACTTTCCATAGGTGATCACGACAGAAGCATATGAACAGCCAAACAGCTTTCCCTTTGCCGAGATGCTTGTTTCTTCTAATTTGCCAAAGTTACTGAGCCGTGGTAAAATATTGCTGTTCTGAAGAGCGCCCCGCAGTGCGTTCTGTGAAGCAGTCGCCCTCCGTTTCTGGCGGTGGCGTAGCTGTGGCAATCGCAGCTTTGGTGTCTCCCTCTGGTGGGAAAGCGGAAAGGTTGCCTGTTCACGTGCGTTTAAGAGGCGCTATCAGCTCGGCTGGGGCAGTCGGAGTGATTCTGGGTCAGTCTCGCGTCACCAGTTGCTGGTCTGTCTCTCGTTTGCATTTGTGCGGCAGTTAGTGTCTGTCTGTCGTCGGAGTGCTAGTATGTCTGTCGTTTGGATCAAACTTTAAAGCCAGTGTTAACGAATTTATTGCTTAAAGGCAGAATTCTTGAAATATGTTTTTATCTTGCCTATCATCTTGCGAGATGGTATACGTGTAATGTGGAGCGTGTTGTACATTTTATGTAAGTTTGCATTTTATGGCTTTTATTTAAATAGTCATTTTAGGTTATAAGGTTGCCACCCTTTCACCGTAAGAGTCCTTTAAAAACAAATTGCACTTTCGGTGGCAAGTAATTTGAGTGTTGTACCATTTCCATCACTCTTATGGGGTGCATAGTTTATGTGTTTGTGTGAATTGTTAAAAAATTTTTAGTTTAAAGTAATCTGGTGTGTTGCTGATTTGCACCAGTGTACTCTTTCAGAGGTTGTTGTGAGCGGTCAAGACTACGGCCGTGTTGAAAGAGAGCAGGCAAGCTTCTCAGCCCGAAGGTTCATACTGTTAATATTGTTCTTCCTGCCTTTAAATAAAATTGTAACTTGATATTTCGAGGGTGCTTTTCTGCTTATAATTTGAAATCTGTTTTTGAAAAAGCTTTTAGGAATAAAATTCACATTTGTTAAAAAGAATTTTGTTTTACATCAGTTACTTCCTGGCAACTACTTCCACGCTCACCTAGTGTGATTAAATGTGTTAATGTTCTTGATGAATCGCTAGTAAATAAAGTAAATTCTTTAGGAAAAGATTTTGAAAGTAAATTTACGGTTCAGTCACTTCTGCCTCTGCATTTCTCCATTTGGCCCGTATCGTCACCAGAATGTTTCCCCATCCGTCCCCATTCCACTTATACTGTCTACTTTCCTTGCCGCATCAAGTGTACGCTATTACAAAAAGCAGCTTTCAGATTCGCTGAGAACAGTGGTCATAGTGTTTGGCTACTCTGTGTATGTCATTGCAGCGAGTGTGCTACGACCGAATAATCCCTTCAGTGAATTGTGGTAAATTAAACTTGAATAAAACCGCAAACAGGTAGTACTTGATGATTTATTCACATGACTGGTTTCGCTGCATTAAAGCAGCATCTTCAGTTGATAAGTAGTGTAACACAGATTTGAACACGGAGATGCTCCCAAAATTTGTTGTTACAGAATTAAACCCCACGTAAAAGGGTTAATTATAGTCTCCACAATCAGACACAAGTTTCCATTATAAATGGGTTCTCCTACTATCTATCCCCTGCAGTATGCACCCCAGCGGGCTCACTGCAGTGTGATTACCTGGTCGTGGCATGATTGGTGGGAGCTGGCGGCACGAAACACTGGTTCAGTTTACGACCCGTGTTGGTGTGTACCGTTACTATTTGTTGATTACTTCCCCTCTTCATGGGGCTGAATTCTGTGACTACGAACTTTGGGAGAGTCTCCGTGTGCTAATCTATGTGACACTACTTATCACCTGAACTTGCTTCGGTAACGCTACGAAACAGACTGTGCGAATAAAGCATCGATTAACAACTGTTTGCGGTTTTATTCAAGTTCGCTTTACCATGAATTTCAACAGCCACGGTTGCCCATGCTATAAAATTATATGGAGATAAATGAGAATTAAGAATTAGCACTGACTCTTTGTAATACTCAGTTTAATATGTATCAGATTGGACAGACGGCGCGCTATCTTGCGAATCGATTCCAAATTTCGCTGATCGCCTGACAGAGGCACTAAACTGCACTGCCTTTATGCCAGTTTCATTGTTCTCCGCAGAGACTAGTCCCGCAAGTTCATTACGAGTAGTCATTCAGAGCGCAGGCCACGGTTGTTGTGTGGCGACAGATTCGTATCCCGTAATGCGCGCTTCCGTCGTCCGAGATGTGTTTACGTCTACGTACTCCGTTAATGACATGTCAGTCATTGCTGCATGCCTGCTTTCAAAGCGCGCGGAGACACGCCAGCGTGATTATCTGCTCGCAGCGTGACTGGTGGGACTTGGCGGCACGAAACACTGTTTCAGCTTACGACCTGTGTTGCTGTCTGCCGTAACGTTTGCTTATTATGAGCGCTTGTGGAGGCGGTAACAAACGTGATACACCGATAAGCTTGTAGGAAAACTGTCGGGGTAATTTGAGACAGTACGTGAGATAACGGCATTCATCAAACGTTCTCACTGACTTTCTGAATACAGGGTCAAAAGTATTTAAACCGACAAACTCTGGGTGGTTGTAGGGGACATCAAAACAAATATTTTTCCCTAATGTAATTTTTTTCCTATGAGGAGTATTTAAACCAGTAGAGGAAGATTTCTCTGGCGGCAAATTAATTAAACCAACAAACACTTTTCCATTTTTTTTGGACCAAGAGGCAACACATTAACACAAAACAATTTCAATTACAGTAGATTTTCAAAAATGCCTCCATTGACACTTAAACAAAGATTACACCGTCGGATCATGCTCTGTCAGACAGGGCAAAAACCACAGGAGTATCCTGAATTGTTCTTGCTGCTGCTACTATCTGGGCAACCTGATCCTCTTCTGTTGCAACAGGAGTTGCGTAAACAAGGTTGCGCATCTCTCCCCACACAAAAAAAGTCCAGAGGGGACATATCAGGGGATCGAACAGGCCCTGGTGCAGGACCACCTCTGCCAATTCACGTTTCTGAGAACCGTCAGTCCAGGAATCGACACACACGACTACTGAAATGTGCCGGCGCCCCGTCATGTTGGAACCACATGCGTTGTCTTGTAGGGAGTGGGACGTCTTCCAGCAATTCTGGCAATGCTCTGGCGAGAAAATTGTAATAGTTCCTGCCATTTAATGGCCTAGGTAGCAGATACGGTCCAATTAAACAGTCCCCAACAACACCGTATCACCCATTAACGAAGAACCGCACTTAATGAGCGCTAGTAACTGTGATATGTGGGTTATCCTCACTCCAAACATGCGAATTGTGTATGTTGAAGAACCCATCACTCCCGAACGTTGCTTCATCGGTAAACAACACAGAGGATGGAAATGTAGGATGCATTTCACACTGGTCCAGGTACCACTGAGAAAACTGTGCTCTGGGTGGATAAGCAACTGGTTCCAGGTTGTGGACACGCTGTAAGTGAAATGGACGTAACAACTGCTCTCGAAGGACTGAACTTACATTCGTCTGATTCGTCCCCATGTTATGTGCAGTTGCACGTCTTCTCATTGAAGGATCCCGCTCCACATGCTGCAAGACAGCTTCTCAAATTGCAGCGTTCTTACCGTGCGACGGCGTTGCTGGCCAGGTAATCTGCTAAATGACCCGGTCTCACGCAGACGTTGGTACACAGCAGCAAAGGTCGTGTGATGCGGGATACGGCGATTAGGATATTGTTGTTGATAAACCCGCTGTGCAGCTCGTCCGTTGTGGTGAGCTACGTAGTACGCACCAACCATATCAGTGTACTCACTCCAGGTGTATCGCTCCATTAGTAAACAAAGACAATGCACTACTACACTGGTGGACAGCAGTTGCCTACAACTAAAGAGCATAACACGCCCTCTAACAACTGAAGATCGTATTACGGCCTCCACCGGTTTAAATAATCCTTATAGGAAAAAAAGACATTAGGAAAAAATATTTGTTTTGATGTCCCCTACAACCTCCCAGAGTTTGTCGGTTTAAATACTTTTCACCCTGTATAATCACATTATACAACTTGATACTCGTATATTTTCATGGAAGTATGTTACCCCTGGCTGTTATATGACAGTTTCCTTACGAACAAGCATTGAATCCTCCAGATTATTGAGAAAATAACAGCACAACGGGGTACATTAGTTTGATTAGTCACGGTTAATTTTTACATCTTAGCCCTCTGAATCGTTGGACTCCATTCATTTGTTCTATACTAGTCGCTTACTTTCTACTTATATTGCAACTCAAATGTTCACAGTTATTTTGTCTTTCCGAAGAATTAATTCCCAACATGCCTCACACCGAATCCACGGCCGAGGTCGTCAACGTACGCCTATGCGATTCAAATCCTGATACTGGAAGACTTTTTTATCGCCAGTAATTAGTTAGCAAGGGAGGGCTGGTGGTGGAGTAGGGTCTTTGATCACTAGATTTTGCTCAAGTGACCTCAATTATATTACCGAGACATCCGAAGTATCTCATGGACTGAGGTTGTGTTATCCTGTTGATGTCGATGTCTTCGTCGGATGGAGACGCTCAGATTGGCGGCGCTCCTGCTGTTATTCATGTAGAGCACGCGTGCTAACATTTTAGGCTCGAATCTATTACAGGTATATTAGTCCATTTGGAGACCTACTGACTTTAAAATTCGTAAAGGTTTGAGTCCAAAATAACACTATAGCCAAAATTACCTATTTTTAATAACACAAATACATGAAAGTTAATTTGTACTTCATCAAGAGTCGTAGCCTACTACTCAGATTTCAAGATATTACACGTGTAAAAAAATTAAAATAGACAGAACCACAAATGTTGAAAAAAGTTTAGTGTAATATTTGTCTTTGCATATGATTGGCAAGTTTATAATCATCTGGTGAATATTACGGTATATAATAATTTTTACTTATGGACCGTCTGACAGCAACTGAATAAAACACAATTTTAGTGCCATACGCGTTTCGCCTTTATTTTCTGCAAGGCATCATCAGTGGCCTGGAATATGTACATATGTTAGCTATTTTATTTACATTTTTGTCATTGTGCCTATAGGTTATAAACAGTTCTGGTGGTTGGTATTTCCTATTAAGTAGTAATGTTTTGAACTGTACTTACAGGTTGCGTGGACAATTTCCTACATATTACGCTCCTGTTGCATTTTTGGTGTTGTTCTTCTTCTTATGAACGCCAATTTGCTGTTTTTTTCCCCATTCCACAACACTATGCACTGAACGCTTGTTTTAAAGTAATGTTTTGGTTTCTGTTGCCGACTGTCAAATGTTTTTGCCAAAGATCGAATGTTATTACCAAACTTATGAGTGTAACTATTGAAGTATCTGTGGTCTGTTCGTGTATGCATTTGTGTGTGCGTTTGTGTTTGTGTGTGTGTGTGTGTGTGTGTGTGTGTGTGTGTGTGTCTGTGTGTGTGTGTGTGTGTGTGTGTGTCTCCAGATGATGTGGGGAAGAGTTTCCTTTTTTTTATTTTTTTTTATTTTATGTTATCATTTCCTTTACTAAGTGTAGTAGGGAGCCTGTGCTGATGTGTGTTTGTTCATTTATCACATGTTTGTTTTCTGCTATGGCTTTCTGGATGTGGAAGTTTTCTTGCATTTGTATAAAATGTTTGTCATGGTTGCTTATTCTCGTTATTTTCATTTCTTGTTCCATGTTTGTAGGATGATGGTTGTAGTGTTTTAAATGCTCTGCAAATGTGGAATGGTTTGTTTCATACTTCCAACATCTGATATGTTCTTTGTATCTTGTTTGAAAATTCCTGCATGTCATGCCTATGTATACTGCATCACAACTTTGACATTCAAGTTTATATATTCCTGATTGTTGGAATTTGTCTCTCTTGGTAGCTGGCTGGCTTAGGTGTGATTGAAGGGTTTGCCCAGGCTTATATGCTATTTTGAGGCCCTGTCTCTTTAGGATGTTTGCAACTCTGTGTGTTAGTTTATGTGTGTAGGTCATGGTGTACCATCTGGTTCTTTTCTGTGTGGTGTTGTCATTGTGTGTGTTTGTTGAGTGTGTTTGTAAGTTTTCAGCTTGTGAGTTCTTTTGTATTGTGGAACTGTTGTTTACAAGGACATATCAGTATATAGATTGCACAATATAGGCAACGGAAAATCCACTTGCGCATCAACAACATCCATTCTGCAAAAGTAACTGTTTGGTGCGGGTAGACAGCATTATTTATCGTAGAGCCACGTTTTTTCTAGAGGATGAGTTCTGCGGGTCTTGTTGTCTGTACCATGACTTGTAAACGCTATGAGAGTCTTCTCTGCATCATCGTAATTCCAACCTTTCAACAGCGTGGATGTGTGGATAGAGTCATTTATATGCAAGATGGCGCTCTTCCACGCATTGCATAGCCACTGAACCACTGCTGTAGAAGTACTTTATAAATGCCAAAATTATCAGCCATCATTTCTCTACTGCCTGGGAGTCCAGATCATATGATTTAATCCGTGTGACAAATGGCTGTGCGGATATCTGAAAGATGCTTTGTTCAGTGCTCCAATTGCAAACGTTGCTGAACTGTAGGCACGCATTGCGCAACGCATCCTGGCCCCTGAGACACTCCGATCTATTGTGGAACGTGCTGTTCCTCGATTTCGGCTTGTGGCAGAAAACGGTGGACAGTATTCTTGATCTGTCTTGCCCCAGTCTCATGACAGTTAAAAACTGCCAAATTAACAGATGCTCAACAGCTCATTGTCAAACGTGTATTGTCATCCACATTGCACAGTGCTGTTAGTTTAACGTCCATCTCACACCATAGCCACCGTATTGCGATTCATCCGCCTTTTGTACTCAAATCCATTTACGCTACGATTCCTGCAGCGCCATTTAATGGGAAAATTTTCATTGACATCTTTGGTGTTTTCAGTACATTTCCACCTTTTTCGATAGTATTTCGTTCAAATTTGACGTCATTCTGAGCAGCGGTTCTCTTTTTACAAGATTTTGAAACTGGAGATTTAATTGTAATCACCCGGTAGAGATTCTTCAGCATTTTTCAAGTGACAATAAGGAATTCATCACACAAAAATTTATTATTTCCTATCGGACTAGATTAAGTGGTATGTATAATCATGAAAAGGTAACGAAATAATGTCTCACAAGAATATATTGTCAGAACAAAACTATCGAGGCACTGTAGTGAGAAACATGGGTACGTGTGAAGGTTAAACGTACGCTGGTTCTGACTTTCTTGTTGCCAATATTGCTCACCAACCTGTAGCGACGTATTAATCCTGATGCTGCTGCTTACCCCTGGTAGACTGCTAAAACGCACAGAGCGTATAAGGGATCCAGTCTTACGTTGCCACATCAGAACAAAGCACAGGATCACTAATATTTACATCAACGTGACATATTCAAGTGATGTTGTCGTCCCGGCATAGAGACAACAGGTAGCTGCAGAGTCTGCAGATTTTCTGTGAGGCTCTAATGGCACTACAATGATACAAGCTAAGGCTCTTTCTCACAGAAATAATTTGTCCGTATTTTTCAAGATATCAGCTATTTTTTATTACAAACAATTGTTCAGATAAAATAGCAAATTGGACAACACTGTCGCTTAATGATGCACACGCCTACAAAATTCATTCACAAAAATCATCATTCAATTTTTGTGTAAAAAAATGCAATTCTTTATTACTTCCCAACTGAGTAAGATAATATTAAAACTAACAACCCTAATTACACTTTACAGAATTCGTTAAATAATTTACATTGCTGGGAGATAAACTGTCTCAGACGCGCAGTCCATCGCATCCAAGCCGGCCGGTGTGGCCGTGCGATTCCAGGCGCTTCAGTCGGGAACCGCGTGAAACTTCCCCTTTGAACATTTCTACATGACTGTGCTTAACCTGACACACAATATTTTGTTAGCGCAACGCAATCTGACTTTCAATAATTCGTACAAAAGAATGGGCCCTGACTAACATTAACCTATACCTTTCACAAATCACTTACCTCACAAAAATCTTCGCTGCTCAAGCTACTGCAATACAGCAAGCGCCACTACTGCCAGCTAAATAAAAGATTCAAACTACTAAAGGCACTAACTACTGATAGGGATAGTTAGCAAATGAAAGATATTAATAGAGAACAAACAATGTATTTACCTTAATATCATCACAAGTCATAATATATATATCAGTTCATGACAAATTGCAAACCTCCGCCATCTCTCTCCCCACATCCACCACTGCTGGCGGCTCACCTCCAACTGCGCAACGCTACGCGCTGTTCACATCCAGCTGCCGCTGCCCAACACTACAATGGCAGACAACAATGCAAACTAGCCACAGACTGCACACAGCACAGCCAGTGATTTTCATATTGAGCGCTACGTAACGTTGCCAATAAGAAAACATAAACAGCCTACTTACATAGAGAAAACATAAACAGCCTACTTACACGCGTGACCGCTACGGTCGCAGGTTCGAATCCTGCCTCGGGCATGGATGTGTGTGATGTCCTTAGATTAGTTAGGTTTAAGTAGTGCTAAGTACTAGGGGACTGATGAGCTCAGATGCTAAGTCCCATAGTGCTCAGAGCCATTTGAACAATTTTTTCCCATCGCATCCATCTTGGCACAACCACTGAAATGACTTATATGGTCAGGTAGTCAGTCATTCGTGAAGTTGCCGATGAAGTTCGAAGTGATTCCACTCTCTCTAGCAGTTCAGATGCCTGCTTAAAACTGATAATAAATATTTTAATCATGTTATTAAAACATAGTATTAGGAGGTTGTTAGGAACACAGACTGAATAACAATTTAGTAATTATATACGTCGTGTGATAGAAGGGATGCCAGTATCCAGGGATATGGCAGGAATGATCATTTGAGGCAAGAAAGTGTAGTAAAAATGGGCTCTAAAACGCGTACCCTAAGAGCTCCAAGCTCTTTTTCACCTTTGATACAATAAAACTAATCCCTTCTTTCCAAATTTTGAGCGGTGGCAGTAATAACCGAAACAAGGAAAAAAGGTCAGTATACATGTGCTTCAAAGTAGCATACCTTAAGAGCTATGAGCACTTGTTCATGTCTTCTATTGAACATATGCTCACAGCACTTAAGGTACGCATTTTAGAGCCCATGTGCACTAGAGATTATTTCCTTGTTTTGGTCTATACTATCTCCTCCCAAAATATGGAAAACGAAGAGCTTGCAGTAAAAGAGATTGGTTTCACAGTTTATGAGGCGAAGAAGTGATCATAGCTCTGAGCCCGAGGATAGCCTTTCCATCCTTTATTACACAGCCAGAGCAGAACTAGATTCATTTGGCGCAATTTCCCACAAGTGCTGTATGAGAGAAGCGGCACATGTCATTCTCGCCTAACTCCACCTTTTGTCGTCTCTTTTGTCTGTTGTTATAACTTGCCTCAACTGAGATGTGAAAATAAGCCTATGGCTCCAATAACCGGAAATATTGCAAATCGCACAAGATTCTTCAACTAGTCTTGGTTGTCTAGGATGACAATGTAGGCCTGTCGCATTAGAAACTTCACCGAACGAGGCGCAGTGGTTAGCACAATGGACTCGCATTCGGGAGGACGACGGTTCAAACACGCGTACGGCCATCCTGAATTAGGTTTTCCGTGAATTCCCTAAATCGGTTCGAGCAAATGCCGGGATGGTTCCTTTTAAAGGGCACGGCCATTTCAGTCCCTCTCCTTCCCTTATCCAATGAGACCGACGACCTGGCTGTTTGGTCCCCTCCCCCAAATCAGTCATCCACTAGAAACTTCCGTAGTGAGCTCCACGTTCGGTATGCCCCACTAAAAATTAGTCTGTATGTAAGGTGGTTGATCAGTGATGTAGCCCACACTAAAATGATAAAATTTAAACTTGCTCTTATTCTTATGTTGGACACACCCCAGTTATAGCAGTACTGGAAGCCAGTGGCGAAGTTCACTAAATAAACTATGCCTTTTCATTCCTGCCTATCGCGATACATGTCTTATGAAAGTTTCTAAGTGTGGTAGTCCGTGACAAGATCTATGACTCTCAAACAGCAACTTCAATCTTTCTGACGGCAATAGACCCCTCACAGAATGGCAGTACCCCAAGACTCTTTCTCCGACCACCAGACAAACTGGTACAAAATACCTATATGCAAGTGTTGCCCTATCGCTTTCGGTGGAATGTCATGCTGCCATTTCAAAGGTATATACATTATCTGATCGAAAGTATCCGGAGAACTGTTAGTGGACATTAATGTGCGGTGTGTCCACCTTTTTCTTTTATGACAGCTTGAACTCTGAAGGTCAAACATCTGCAGATAAAATATTTGGTTAAATTTGCTTCCTTCTGTTTAAACAAGTATTAAAACGTGTGTTTTGGGTACTACGCATTTATTTGTGTGAAGATAGATTCTTAAATTGTTGTTGGAAGTCATATCAGTTTTAGGTGCCCTGTAGTCTACACGCTGTCTTGGTCAGTAATTAGCTGCCTATCATCGGAGAGTATGCGGTTTGTACACTCTAAGACACTCTCAGGACAGTCGTACATTGCAAATGCTGTGGCTTCATGTTCATTCCTTACTCCCTTCATCTACGTTTAAAAAAACCGGTTACTTACCAACAAATTACACAAGTCAGCAAATTTACAATTTACATTTCTTTCAAAATCATTTTAGATTATTCTAATTCTTTTTATATGCTAAATTCCATCAAATAAGGTTTTTTTTCACAAAGTAATGATGAAGATTCAGGAAATTCATTTAAATACGTTCATTCTACAAAGAATTATTAAACAATATAATAAAATAAGGTATCTCTCACTGCACCATGTAGTACTACGATATACAAGTGTAATTTAAACGCATAAATCTTAATGTCTCTTCCTTTCCTCTCAGATTTCCGTTGCCCTTTCTTCTGAACAATGAATAAGGTCTCTCCACATGCATCATCCAGCAGAAGTGAGCTATCATAATGACATCCTATCAGTCATCGTAGCCCTGTTCCACTTGTTTGATATTTTTATGTGACTTTTCTCCATGTTCCTCACCCACACCATTTAAAGTTTAGAGAAGGTGCAACTTCAAGCTGAGCGAGGCATAATCAACGGTTATTTACGCCAGACAGCAGCGCTCTTGCAGTCCACCAGTACCACTATGACTACACCAGATGAAGAGAGACACAGAGCTGTCAGCAGCACCCATGGCTTCAAGTGCCAGCCAGGATAATTGTCTGCTGCAATATGTCCATACACAGGACTTTGTGCCACAGTGCAGCGGGTCTGCCTGTCCACTCCCGCAGCAGCTGGTCTCCAGCCAGGAGGCAGTGGGTCGCACCCCGGGCACAGCTTCCACCCTCAGACATCTCTTCTGCTCGATATGGATGCCTGGTAGCGGTTATTCATGAAGAGGTAAGATTAAAATACGCACCATTGACATTGGTGCCGTGGCTCATGGAATACAGCCGCGGTTCCTGCGGCGAGTGCGGATGTCAGCAAAGCAGGTTGCTAGCACTTGCTGCACCCAGCTGGACGGATGGTGGTCACCGGCTGACCGACAACTGGTACACTCCTGTGGGGCAGGCGTGTGACTGCCTTCCCACCATGTGGCCTAGTAAACATATTAATTAAAAATACAGTGTTAAAATTCAGAGAGCCGCTTCTTCACGGGCCTCATCGGCCTGCCATTCAGCGTCATCCGACGGCCAATTGGACTTCTATGAAAATAGCTACCCCATGCCGTCCATGGGGAGGGGTATAGTATTGTAAGTGTAAAATACGTTATTTTTATAAATTTACCAACGAGACTTTTAAATTCTATAAATTACAAACGTTATTTCTTTCAGCCTGAAATAGTGGAAACACGAACACAAAAAATATAAACTAATTATATTGACACTCTAAACACACACTATTTAATTTCATGAGAATGTATTTGATGGACAGAAAACTCGTTATTAAGTAGATATATCTAGAAAATTTGCCATTGAAGTACATTGCCTGACAAAAAACGTGAAGCACCTAGATGACTTTGTAGTATGTCAATCGAACTTTGTACACGTACACTACATCGGCTATTAAGTAAATGATTACAACTGCAGTTCTCTGTGACAAGTAGAATGCCTAACAGTGCACATTAGTCTTGTTCATGTTTAGTGTTGTTAGCAGACCTGGTGGGGTATATGAAGAATGTGAACAGCGTTAGATATTGAGTGATCATTGTTAAGGGCGTGGGGACGCCGCTTACTCATGAAACAGTGTTACCAGACTTTGAAAGGGACCACGTTGTGGGTCTTCATTTGGCTGGATGGTCGAATGGTCCATTATCCAGTTTTATGGGGCTCTCGGATATGACGCTGGTTCGATGTTGGACTGCAAGGGAACGTGAGGGCAGACATATTAGTCGTCAAGTTTTCAGTCGAATACGCCTGACCAAGACAAGGGAGGATCGTGGGACTGTGCACCACGCTCAGATGCCTGCTCTTGTCATCCGACAACAAGTAAAGGACCCTCTGTAACATTCTGACTCATCCCATAACGGCAGTACTGTCCATATGTTGGCTGGCATTAACATTCACAACAGGAACGATCACGTCGGAGTGGTTCTGCGACTGAGAAGCGAGGCCTGCTAACGAATGGCACCACACTTTATTCGGCTGCGAATTGAGATTCTGTAGTACAGTGGATGCTCCCATTCTTCCACCGCTACGGTCGCAGGTTCTAATCCTGCCTCGGGCATGGATGTGTGTGATGTCCTTAGGTTAGTTAGGTGTAAGTAGTTCTAAGTTCTAGGGGACTGATAACCTCAGAAGTTAAGTCCCATAGTGCTCAGAGCCATTTGAACCAACCCATTCTTCCAATGTTTTGGAGACGCACAGCGTTGTTATTCCTGGAGTCCTCTACAGAACATGTGTGGGACCCCCAGCCGGTGTGGCCGAATGGTTCTAGGCGCTTCAGTCTAGAACCGCGCGGCCGCTACGGTCACAGATTCGAATCCTGCCTCGGGCATGGATGTGTGTGATGTCCTTAGGTTAGTTAGGTTTAAGTAGTTCTAAGTTCTAGGGGACTGATGACCTCAGATGTTAAGTCGCATAGTGCTCAGAGCCATTTGAACCATTTTTTGTGTGGGACCAGTATCTTGGACATCAAGGATCAGGTACAACAGTTGTTGGCCAGCTTGTCTCAAGAGAGGATATAATGGCTTTTATGACACCCTTCCCACCCAAACCAGTGCATTTTTGCAGACCAGACGGGATACAGCACCGTATTGATAAGTGGCTCCTATAGCATACTCATTTGTAAATTTAACTCCAGGTTGTAACCAACAAAATAACGCTGCTGGGTACTTTACTTTCTTTGTCAGCCAGTGTAGTTAAAACTAATAAACTGGTCTACATTTTTACGTCTAGAATTGAAAAGGAAGACATATTTTGTTAATAAATTCATGTATAAGCCCTACATTGCACAAAGCAAGGTAGGCCTTTGCTGAGATTTTAACTGAATTATCTGGGGACTTAGTCGAAAAGTGTACATTTCAAACACATTTATATAAACTAAAACAGTCTTTGATATAGAAATCAGTGACAACTCGCAATTTCACATTCACAGTTATGTTACAAACGGGTCCTTTGTGGACCATAGGTGAACTGGAATGTTTTTGTTTCAGTAATTGCACCTGCTTCAGATTTTGCTACTAATTATGATACATCTTCTATACAAATTTTGGACTTGAGCACTACTAAATATGATAAATCTCCTGTACAAATTTTGAACTTGAGCGATTTTGGCGCTGTTTCAGCTTGGCGCAGCAAGCGGTCACTTGTATCAGTTGTATCACTTGGGTCTTAAACTGACTCTGAATACCCCTATAGTCACGCTGCAATCACTGTATCACAAGGAGGCCGCTAACACACGCCTGTGTGGTTATACTCGACTCAGAGATAAGCCCGTCCAGAAGCTGATGCACGATGAGATTTTCACTGCCTGTATTCGGACGGCAAGGGGCGAATGGGTGGTGGCGTAAGGTTCCTGACCATCAGTCTTCGCGAAAATGTTGTGAATCAAATTTCTGTCCTCTCTACAGTGTTTCAGGAAGTCAGGGCTTGTGACACTGTTAACCCGCCAGTCGGATGTGGGCGCCAAGCTTTGCGTCCCTCTCGGCGCTTTTCGGAAGGAGAAGACGATGGCCGGCGCTGGATTTCACCATGTGTCTACTGTCATCGTCACACAACGTACCAATGCACTGTACACGCATCCGCTACACTCATTGATACTCCGCAAATTTACATGCGACACAGCTCTCACATATCCGCAAGAAAAGGGCCAATGAGAGCGGAGGGATTACACCATTTCCGCCAGGCAGCTCAAAAGCTGTACTACATTTACATTCACATTTACCGCAAGAGGCTCTGGCCCTTTGCTCGCAGTTTGTGGTAAGTGGCGTGCCGGTTTTGATTGAGAATGAAGTAGACGACGTAGGGCCGACTTTTGAAAGGACAGAATCAATGCAACACTTGACAACTTCACACTGGCGTGTCCGCAGCATTTGTTCACACAGCTGAGGAAATACTCAAACTGAAACTTGCAAACCGGAAAGGAATTCAGTAGTCAGTCGAAAGTCCAGTCTGTATTGTACTGCAGATCTCGATTTCTGATCTTTAGTGTAACAAAAATACAAGTAATACATAGGGGTCAGTTATTGAAAGACGTAAAATAATACTGTACATTAGTAGTGACAACGTTGTATGTAACGTGGCATTTAAACCGAATCGTATAGATTCGTCAAGCTTGTGGCAACATATCCTACCATACAACTTTAACACGTCCATAGCCAGATTCTGAGGATGTTGTTTCCACAGCAGTACAACGAACCCCAGCTTACATCTTGTACGTGGAGCAACGGCCTCTATACCGCTAACAACCAAGCAGAATTTCTTGTTCAGTTTTTGTATGAAATTCATTTCAATGTTAAAGAAACAAAAACCAAGTAACCTTTACTACAGTTAAAAATTTTGGGCATAAACCATATTATATGTTAAAAAATTACAGATAAACCTGGAAAACAATTCAAGTACTATAAAACATTTTTTCAGTGAAGATTGTACCTTTTTTAAAGCCTGTAGTATCCAACAACACTCACTGATTATGAGAACAATGTCGTCTGTTAAAGTAACACATCTATTTATCCCTTTCAGACCTTATTTTTTTCTGAAGGAAAGTAAATTTTTATTTGTGTGGTAAAGTTCTTAGGAAATTTTTTAATGATTTTAGATGCAAGATTTACACAAAAATATGTACCCGTCTTCAATACAATCTTTGTCCACTTGGCTTCATTTTATGGACTAAAATAACTAATTACGAAATATTCTCTATTGTAATAAATATTAAAATGATCACTCAATAATTACCATGCAAAATAACAATAACAATATTGAATTATACAGTGGAATCTGTTGAACCAACCATATCTGTGTGTTTCGATGGTCACGAGCTCCTGCACACTCCTGGATTGATTTTCTGATCTTTTCATAGTAATGCCCAACACTTGGCAGCACTTGTCATGATGAGACGGTTGAACATTCACAAATGCGTACCTCACGTTTCCAACAGAAAAAAATACTTCCGTTACAGCTAAGACACAACAAAAGTTAAAGTACACCAAGTATGGTCAGCAACTCTGAAAGGGTTAAATTAACGTAATAACATCGTTTGCTTCCCCCCCACCCCCCCCATGAACCGTGGACCTTGCAGTTGGTGGGGAGGCTTGCGTGCCTCAGCGATACAGACAGCCGTACCGTACGTGCAACCACAACGAAGGGGTATCTCTTGAGAGGCCATACAAACGTGTGGTTCCTGAAGAGGGGCAGCAGACTTTTCAGTAGATGCAAGGGCAACAGTCTGGATGATTGACTGATCTGGCCTTCTAACACTAACCAAAACGGCCTTGCTGTGCTCGTACTGGGAACGGCTAAAACCAAAGGGGAAACTACAGCCGTAATTTTTCCCGAGGGCATGCAGCTTTACTGTATGGTTAAATGATGATGGCGTCCTCTTGGGTAAAATATTACGGAGGTAAAATACTCCCCCCTTCGGATCTCCGGAAGGAGGACTGATCAGGAGGACATCGTTATGAGGAAAACTGGCGTTCTACGGATCGGAGCGTGGAATGTCAGATCCCTCAATCGGGCAGGTAGGTTAGAAAATTTAAAAAGGGAAAGTTGATAGGTTAAAGTCAGGTATAGAGGGAATTAGTGAAGTTCGGTGGTAGGAGGAATAAGAAAGACTTTTGGTCAGGTGAATACAGGGTTATAAATACAAAATCAAATAGGGGTAATGCAGGAGTAGGTTTAATAATGAATAAAAAAATATGAGTCCAGGTAAGCTACTACAAGGAACATAGTGAACGCATTATTGTGGCCAAGATAGACACGAAGCCCACGCCTACTACAGTAGTACAAGTTTATATGCCAACTAGCTCTGTAAATGACGAAGAGACTGATGAAATATATGATGAGATAAAAGAAATTATTCAGACAGTGAAGGGAGGCGAAAATTTAATACCCATTGGTGACTGGAATTCGAGAGTAGGAAAAGAGAAGGAAGGAAACATAGTAGGTAAATATGGATTGGGGGTAAGAAATGATAGAGGAAGCCGCCTGGTAGAGTTTTGCACAGAGCATAACTCAATCACAGCTAACACTTGGTTCAAGAATCATGAAAGAAGGAAGAATCCTGGAGATCCTAGAAGGTATCAGACAGAGATTTAGGAACCAGGTTTTAAATTGTAAGACATTTCCAGGGGCAGATGTGGACTCTGGCCACAATCTAATGGTTATGAACTGTAGATTAAAACTGAAGAAACTGCAAAGAGGTGGGAATTTAAGAAGATGGGACCCGGATAAACTGACTAAAACAGAGGTTGCACAGAGTTTCAGGGAGAGCATAAGGGAACAGTTGACAGGAATGGCGGAAGACTTTCTACCATATCACCATCTCCGCCCGGCACACAGTTTTAATCAGTCAGGAAGTTTCATATCAGCGCACACAGTGTTTTAATCTGTCAGGAAGTTTCATATCAGCGCACACTCCACTGCAGAGTGATAATCTCATTTCAGTATTGTTGTTCAACTTATACCGTATATTAGTGTGTAGTCTTGTTATGTCTAAGGGCACAAATTTCATGGCTGCAGATACTGGTACGTTAGGCATGTTATTGGCCAAATCACAACTATTTTTGACTGAATATTGTCTACTGTAGTGATAATGTTCGTTTAAAAAACTGAGAGATTTGCTGACAACTTTACTGTGAGGACCACCTCTCTTGTTAACGAGTGGTCTCATTGGCGTATCTTAATTATGGAATGTGCCATAAGTATAGCTGTGCATGGATTCGTAAAATTCAGCTGCTGTACTTCTTTAGGTGAAAATATTTTTCTACATGTTTTTAGCTTTTCACTCAGTTTTTTCTGTGTTTCAGAACTTAGGTCCCAATAAATTCCTTGGTTACTACCTTCATCAAAAAATACCTTAGTTTTCGTTAGTATTCAGCTTTCCCCACTATGACCACTGAGTTTCTTTAGTTTGCCCTTTGAATGATGGCACCTTGATCATTAAGTTTGCTGTTGATAATATTCACAACCACCTTTTCATTGCCATCACTGTTAGATCATCTATTGGATTCACTATTAATAAATTTATGTACTGCTACAGCAGTGGTATTTTGTTCAGTCTTTGAAGGCCTTAGAGTGTCAGTCGCATAATTCATATTCACAATAGTATCCTTAAAGGCGTGCCATTAATCTTAGAATTCATTTCATATTTTAAACCTTCGCTTAACATTACTGTCTCTTGTTCAATGATATTAATGATTGAAAACTAAACTTCCATCCATTGTCTCTGGTACAGACTCAGAGGAGCCCATAACATTAAAATTTTACAATCATGTCTCAGTCCTGTTTCCTTAGATATCTTGTTAACATTGTCTATTACAACACCAAATAAAAAATTAAACATTAGAGGAGTTACTATCTCTGCTAGCTCGAAATGTAGTCTTTACAATTCATAAGTATGTAGTGCGGGACAATACGTTTAGAACGTGGGTCTCGCGGGAGGCGTGCCAGAGATAAGTCCTTGCAGTCGCACTATCCTCGGTGTCCTCGGTGGCTCAGATGGATAGAGCATCTGCCATATAAGCAGGAACTCCCGGGTTCGAGTCACGATCGGGGTACACATTACCATCTGTCCCCGTTGACGTATGTCAACGCCTGTAAGCAACTAAGGGTTTTCATTTCATTCTAATTTCATTCTATGAGCTGCATGGTCACCGCTGGTATCTGTTCTTTCGGAAAGAACAGATACCATCTTCGTGTATATAATTCATAAGTAGTTGTTTCGTTTTTGATGAACCGCTCCCTGAGTTCAGTTCTCATAATCACAACTTTGCATTTTCGTTTACTCTTTAGGACATTTTCATCCCTGAATTTGCTGTTGAATCTGTCTTGTACATACCTTGGCGTCACTTTTTTTTTCAAAGTGTTGCGTATTGAATGTCAGGTGCTGGATGGTGTTAGCAAGCCTGATCCTAAGAGTCTTATATTAGTAATACATTTCACAAGCTCAGATAGGCAAAATTTTAAACAAATAGGATACCATTGCAATGGTTGTACACAGGAACCAGTCACAAATCCTGGCAGCATTTTATTGCAGAATCCCATGGTGGGTGTATCATGGCAATATGAAGACTTCATTCACAAAATATTAATGGAACCGATGAAAATGCAGAGAATCGTTACCTCAATGAATAACCGATTTACACGGCTCAGTTATAAATCGAATGTACCGCATAGAGACAAAGAATTTTGGCCCATACTACTCTAAACAGGATGTCCAACCATATCACTCTTAACAGCTCACCACATACGTGAAGGCACTGCACCAATACGGTGTGCCAAGCAAACCATTTGCAATAAATAGTGTCTTATCTTCCACCACTGTTGCTCAGAGAACTGCAGGTCGCAATTCTGATTATAATTTTCACGTACTAACCCAGGTCATAATCACAAAGAACGACCTCTCTGTCTCAATGTATCTCAGTGGAGACACCCTTCCTCCTTAGCAACAGCACCACAGCGCATATAAGAACCTAATAGAACCGAATACAGCCTTTGATTCTGCTTCAAAAACACAGTCCATGCTATCCACACTGGCCGCATTGAATGCACATTGGTCGAGCCACCGCTCACCCCAGAGAACACCATGAAGATTGATCATTGCAGCTGAGAAAGGGATGAGCATTCCACAGTATTATCACAGAAAAAACTACTCGTGAGTTACCATACGCGTAAAAGATGAGAAATTGGAAGTTGACAGTTATAATAGGCAACTTTCAAATATTTAACTTAGTAGCTTAACCTCAGTAAAAAATGAGCTACTTGTAAACAAAGTTCACATTTAAGAATTGGATAAGAACTATAGGCAAAGCTCAAATAAATAGTAGATAACATTCAAGCTAAATACATAATTTCTAACGTTATAAAAGATAGCAAATCATCTAGGATTAATTGAACTTTTCAGGAAATCTTAGGAGGAAGTGGGAACATGATAGGAGCAAAGAGATTGCAAACTTCATTTAGAGCGACTCTGAGAGGTCAGTAACTGTATACATAATTGTAACTTTACGACAGATCTTTCAACAGATCCAAGCAAGTAGATGGAACAGTCGAACATTTTGGTCTTTTGAATGAGTCTAGTATTGTTGTTGAGGAGGACAATAAATATAAGTACTATGCGTTACAGTACACAATTCAAAATACTGGCAAGAATGAGGTTCCTTTACCCGTACGACCGTTTTGCAGTCGCTTAAACTCACAAATAGTTGACAGTGAAATAAGCATCCCAAACGTTGAAAAACCAACTGAAACCGCTCTAAGCGAAGAAGGTACCAGTTTTATGCCGAACACGCTACACAATTAGGTTTTTATCTACATCTAATATCATATAATTCTAGGCAATGCAGACTTATGAGTTTGTCAGAGGGTTCCTACAACTACTTTCAGACTGTTTCTAGGTCATTCTGCTATGGAATAGCCCATGGGAAAAATGAAAACATGAATATTTCCGTGCTATCTCAGATTTCTCTGATTTTAGAACGATGTAGGTGGGAGTCAGCAAAATGTTTTGGTTCCAGATAGTAATATCGTGATAGAACTAGCTGGAACGAGAAACGTCTTTCACGAATGACAGATGTCACAGCTCCCTCATCAATCTACGACACCCGCCACTATTTCGTGATAATACAATCCGAGCTTCTCTTCAGAGAATTTTTGGAAAACCTCCATCAAATCTTATGTGGTAAGTATACCGTGCCGCACAGAAGTTCTCGAGAAGGAACTGAAAAAAATAATGTAGGTAGTCTTTTTACTAATCATGCAATGAAGGCTTTCACGACTGGATGTTTCAGCTGCCGAGAATTCTTCCGGGTTATATGGCCGTGGTCCATGGATCTCTTCTATCCCTGACGTTTCGTCCAAAGCTACGTTGGACATCTTCGGATAGTAGAGTTCCATGGACCACTGCCATACAATCCGGAAGAATCCTCGGCAGTCTTTTCACTAGATTTTTTGAACTTCTAAGTGTTCCGCCTACCGCGTACTATTTTTTATGCAGTTGGTTTAGTTTATGTTGTTCATAACAGTTATCCCTGGGTCTTGAAATATGTGAGGTTTTCCGTGCAACTGAAATGCAAATGATCTTTTTTCAGTGCTCTCTTGGAGGAGCTCATAGATTTTAATGTTTCCTACCAGCTGCAACTTTTCGCATCACGCAGATATGTTGTCTAGAAAATTTTACAATTCGTGTTGATCTTCCGATGACTACTATGAGGAAACGACAGCATCATCTGCAAACAATGTACGAGGGATGCACAGATTGTCTCCTGAATCGTATATATCTCTCATTCCCTAGACAACATTTATATAGAATATCTCGTCATTTACACAGATTTCTGCTTACATTTCGGTATTCCACATTATTAAATTGCATTTTTTAAAATGAAAACAGTGTTTCACTTTCCCATTAATAATCTATACCATTCGCCCTTAAATTGGACTCTATCGTAAATCTCTCAAAGTTTGTACACCAAAAGCTGCAAAATATGTTCTGTTTGTCACCTGAACACGTGTGGCAGAATTATTATGTTCTCATTTGTCGACAGTCCTTTGGTGAAACAGCTGTGAATATCTCTCAGAGAGGGTTCCGCTGTAGGCGTGAACCAAGTAGGCATCAAGTCCGTAACAAGGAAGGCTTATGATAAGAAGATAGTAAAAATTACGAGAGAAAATTTTTTGTTGCTTTGTGCAGCAACGGCACTAGCCTTCGACTGGAGCTGTGAAAGGAACAATAAAGTGTCTATTAAGAAGTTTCGCCATACCTGTTACTCCCGATCTTAATTTTACTCAAAGCCCTCAGCTTATCCAATTTTACTGTGTGGAAGTTAAAGTGGTCTCGAAGGTTCAAAGTCGGATTAAACATCACCCGTGAAAAACGCAACAGGCTACGCCAAATAAATCAAGGAGATGTAGGGAGATGATGAACTGGGGTGAAGCCGCTCAGCTAAGTAATAAGGAACCGGTTTATGAAGAAACTTCGTAAATTACGACAAGAATTCTGACGCCTTTGCTATAGAGCCAGATAGAAGTCTGCGAACTCAGCTGCCGGCTGGCAGCGTCTGTCGTCAGCGCCACCACGACGGGGATTGCCGTCGTGTTTCCGCCCAACCTGTCGAAACGCACTGGAGTCTCTCAGGATTGTCCTGTGTTGTGCTGCGAATGAGTACACTAGCGTCCAAATTTAAAGCAAGAAAGAGCTATTTCCCCGACCTGTGTCTGATTCACGATATGATCTCACAAACTGTCAACAGATGTTAGTATGGTCGTGTTCTGCGTGGATGTAGTTCTGGTCAACGAACAACCACGCTAATGACGGCGTGAGGGCACCTACCAAACAGGGTAGTGCTTGCCAAGTAGACCTACCTCCACAACGGCTGTGTACGGTCACAGACGGTGCAGTATGACACAGAGAGAACGATTACGAGAGTCTCTGCAGTGGAGGGCTATAGGAAAAATGGAAGGAGGACAGTCGCAAACTGATATGGCTCGATGGCTGATGTGAATCGTTCTGGCGGTTCTCGGATGTGGCGACAGTATATAGAGACCGAAACTGTATCCCCAAGTCCAGAGTAGCGCCGGCCATTTGTGACATCAGCAAGAGAAGACCCTTACTTGGCTGTAAGAGCTTGATGATACCACCTTAGCACTGCACAGCAACTGGCATCTAACGTCGCAAGATCTACTGGACGTTTTTTTTACCAAGGCAAACGGTATACAGTAGGTTCGACAGAGTGGCCTTTACTGTCAGAGACTTGTTGTATGTGTACATGTGATGCGTCTTCACAGAAGGGAATGTCTGGAGCGGAGTTGTCAACATCTGGATGGTCGAACAATGAGCCAATGTCCTTTTCACAGAGGAGTCCCGATTTAATCTGGAAAGTGATTCTCAATGGAGTTACATCTGGAACATGTAATACGATTTTGGGACACAAACATTGTGGAAAGAGAATGATGTCAATGAGGATCCCTAATGCCGAGGGCAGAGATTATATTGACCATTCGAACACCTTTTCACTAAATCGTATGGGTGGGACGGCAAGATTTAACTGTTGTAAGGTATCGTGACTATGTCTTGGAATCTTAAGTGCATTTGTTGCGGGGTGCTGTGGGCCAAGACTTCGTGCTGATGGACGATTATACTCGACTTCATAGAGCATGTGTGGTTGAAGTTTCTTGGAAATGGAAGATATGCACGCATGGCGTGGCCTGCTCGCTCTCCCGATTTGAATCCCATACAGCAGATATTGGGTTGGACTAGGGAGATGGGTTGCATCACGTCACCATCCACCAATCAATCTCCAAGACTTGCGAGCAGCTGTGCCGGAAGAATGGGTATTATTGCATCAACATGAGACTGATGATATCAATCGGCCAGCCGGTGTGGCCGAGCGGTTCAAGGCGCTTCAGTCTGGAACCGCGCGTCCGCTACGGTCCCAGGTTCGAATCCTGCCTCGGGCATGGATGTGTGTGATGTCCTTAGGTTAGTTAGGTTTAAATAGTGCTCAGAGCCATTTGAACCATCAATCACAGCAGACCCCGTCGTTGTCAAGCCGGTATTACTGCCAAAGTTGGTCGCGCCCTATACTGAACACATTAACCAGTTGTTGGAATGAGTGTGCAAATCCATTAAGTTGGATAAAACGAAGAAAATTTTCGTGTACCGTTATGCGTGTCGCAGTTGTTTAAGTTCTGTATTCTTTGCATTCATTCTATTTTACTACCACGTATTCATGCTGTTTCGTGGCAAAATAAATGCAACCTTGCAAATTTTTCGATTGTTGCTTTCATGTCGGATACCAGTGAATTTGGTCTGAAAAGGAATGCACAAGTTTTTAGAGGTTAGCTGATTTTTATATTGTCACATCGTCTTATCGTAAGTCAATACGTTTAGTCCCAATTTGTACATTCTCAAATTAATTTCCATCTGTACAAAATAAGCGTCTGCCTAACAAGGGGAAACCACCGTATTGTATCCGACACTTTTCCCCGCATATTTGACTGCAGTGTAGGTGTACCTCAAGGCTCTGTCCTGTGCCCCCTCATTTACATCCTGTACACTGAAGACATTCCCAAACCACAACCACTTACTTGTCTCCTGCAATATGCTGATGACACCGACTACCTAGCCACTCACTACACACTTCAGCTCTCCCATGCCTCCCTCCAACGCCCTTCACTCTCCTGGTGAAGTGGTGTTTTTCGGCTAAAAGTTCTCTGGAAACTACAGGAATGGTGTCAGCGTAAAAGAGTGCAGGGCAAACGCAAGACGAGAGCGGACCCAGCAACACTCGGTATAGTAGTTGTAAATTGTCGTAGCTGTGTTGGGAAAGAACCAGAGCTTAAACGCTAAACAGAAAACACCTAAGCTCATATCGCTGTAGGAACCTAACCGTGTTCGGAGACGATTATTAAGTACAATTGGTGGTGGAGTGTTTATTGCTGTCAGAAAGGTTGACCTTGTACTGAAATTGAGGTAAATAATTCCTGTGAGTTAGCATAGGTACAGGTTATACTTTACAGCCGGAATAAATAAATAATTGGTTCCTTTTACAGTCCCCGATTCAGGAGATTCAGTTGCTGAACAGTTCAAAGAAACCTTGAGTCTCATCACGAACAGGTACCCAAACTCTTAAAGTTACAGTGGGTGATGAACTTTGATCTACCCTTGATATTTTGACGAAAATACATGTTACAATCTGATGATCGCATACAGCACCGTCATAAACCGTACTGAATGTATTATGGAAAAATTATTAGAAACGGTACAGGAGCCCATTGGAAATGTGAATCCTTGTGAAAATATTCTTGACCTCTTAACAACATATAATCATGAGCAAAAAGAGAGCATTATGATGGATACACGGATTAGTGACCAGTACGTCGTTCAAACTAGACTGAATGCCTCAACATCCATACCCAACAAAAATAAATATATTTATTTAAAAAAGCAGATAAAAATTCCCTTTACGCTTTCCTGGGACATAATCTCCACTTCGTTTGTTTTGACTATGTATGGACAGACTTGATATAGTTTGAATTCAAACAAATAGTATCGACGGTAGTTAGAGATATATACCATATAAATTAATAAGAAATGGTAGTGATCCCCCATCGGACACAAAACAAGTCAGAAGTCTGTTGCAGAAGCAACAAAAAAAAACTATCCACTAGATTTGTTTTTGGAGAGGGTCCACCTTGAGCAAAACACAATTTCTTACTTCTGTTTTTATTCGCCAGATATGTTTCGCTGAAGTTTCAGTACCATCAGTGGGTTTTTTGTCATCTTCTTGTTACCCCACACTTTGGATTTCCTGTATGTAATGTAATTTAATGCAGTTCTTTTATTTCACGGGTTATCATTTTTTCTAGTTTCCCCATTATCTTCACTGTGAAAAATAGTATTATTGTAGTTTTCGTGTCACTGTTTACAAACAACACAAACAGAAACAAGATTGTTTCTAAATTACAGACCCATATCACTAACGTCGATTTGCAGTAGCATTTTGGAACATATGTGTTCGAACATTAAGAGTTACCTCGAAGAAAATGATTTATTGAAGACTCACTGACACAATTTCTGAAACCGTTGTCTTTATGAAACACAATTAGCTCTTTAGTTTACGAAGTGACGAGATATCTCTATGGCGAACAATTGTCTATGAATGAAGTAAAGCGTGAGGTCATCCACATGATGCTAAATACTTAGGGATTACAGTTGCGAATAACTTAAACTGGAGCGATGGCATAGATATGACATGGGGAAAGCGAACCAAAGACTGTGATTAATTAGCAGAGCACTTAGAAAATGCAGCAGGTCTACTAATGAGACTGCTTACACTTTGCTTGCTCACCCCTTTCTGGAGGACTGCTGCATGCTGTGGTATCCAGATGAGATAGAATTTACGGAGGACAATGGAAAAGTTGAAAGAAGTGCAGCTCGTATTGCATTATTCCAAAAGAGTGGCGTGAATGCCTCGGACATGATAGGCGAATTGGATTGACAGTCATTAAAAGACAAAGATTTTTTCGTTAGTAGTGGGGCTAAGAGATTTTTGGGACAGCTTACATTGTTACCGAATATATTCAAGATGGCAGATCCAAAATGGTGGTTGTAGATGTGGCATGGTAGGAAATACAAATTTTTCTGGGAAAATATGGCAACTGGACTACCTCCACTAACCTAACTCTCCCATCCCTCCCCCACTCCCATGATTTCAACTGCCACCACATCACTCCTCACCTGGAAATGGTGTGAAGCAGTCATTATCTGTCCAGTTGCTGGAGAAGAGGGTTAGGTTAGTGTGCTTTATGTATTATATTTTTGGTGGAAAACTGACTGCTCGACTGTTCTCCACAGTCCACCGTCCCCTGCTGCCACTTCCCACCGCTCCCTGGCCTCACTTTCTGCACCCTCCACCCCCTTCTTCTGATCACATGTATATACGCTATGTGATGAAAAGTATCCGGACACCCCCAAAAACATACGTTTTCCATATTAGGTGCATTGTGCTGCCACCTACTGCCAGGTAGAGAGCAGAACAGGGTGCTCTGCAGAACTCACGGACTTTGAACGTGGTCAGGTGATTGGGTGTCACTTGTGTCATACATCTGTACGCAAGATTGGCACACTGCTAAACATCCCTAGGTCCATTGTTTCCGATGTGATAGTGCAGTGGAAACGTGAAGGGACACGTACAGAACAAAAGCATACAGGCCGACCTTGTCTGTTGACTGACAGAGACTGCCGACAGTTGAAGAGGGTCGTAATGTGTAATAGGTAGACATCTATCCAGATCATCACACAGGAATTCCAAACTGCATCAGAAGCCACTGCAGTTACTATGACAGTTAGGCGGGAGTTGAAAAAACTTGGATTTCGTGGTCGAACGGCTGCCCATAAGCCACACGTCACTCCGGTAAATGCCAAACGACGCCTCGCTCGGTGTAGGAAGCATAAGCATTGGACGATTCAACAGTGGAGAAACGTTGTGTGTACTGACGAATCGCGGCACACACTGTAGCGATCCGATTGCAGGGTGTGGGTATGGCGAATCCCCGGTGAACGTGATCTGCCAGCGTTTGTAGTGCCAACAGTAAAATTCGGAGTCGGTGGTGTTACGGTGTGGTCATGTTTTTCATGAAGGGGGCTTGCACCCATTAATGTCTTACGCGGCACTATCACAGCAGAGGCCTACATTGAAGTTTTAAGCTCCTTCTTGCTTCCCACTGTTGAAGAGCAATTCGGTGATGGAGACTGCATCGTTCAACACAATTGAGCACCTGTTCATAATGCACGGCCAGTGGCGGAGTGGTTACACGACAGTAATATCCCTGTAATGGACTGGCCTGCACGGACTCCTGACCTGAATCCTATAGAACACGTTTGGGATGTTTGGGAACGCCGACTCCGTGCCAGGCCTCACCGACCGATTTCAATACCTCTCCTCAGTGCAACATTATGTGAAGAATGGGCTGCCGTTTTCCAAGAAACCCTCCAGCACCTGACTGAACGTATGCCTGAGAAAGTGGAAGCTGTCATCAAGGCTAAGTAAGCGTGGACCAAAATCATATTGAATTCCAATATTGCCGATGGAGGGCGCCACGAACTTTAAGTCACTTTCAGCTAGATGTCCGGATAGTTGTCATCACATAGTGTATGTTCACCGCGAATTTTGAAGACTTAAGACTGACTGCTCTAGAGTTCGCACTACAGAAACCAGATGATACTCTAAGCAGTGTGTGTGTGTGTGTGTGTGTGTGTGTGTGTGTGTGTGTGTGTGAGTGTAAGTGTGTCTGTTAACTGTCTGATGAGTAAGGTCGTTGAGTACCCCTTCCGCCAGGGCCTAAACGTTCCAGGAATAGTTAACCACTAGAGATAGAGATGGAGAGAGAGAGAGAGAGAGAGAGAGAGAAAGAAAGAGAGAGAGAGAGAGAGAGAGGGTGAGGGTGTGAGAGAAAAGCTTATACTGCATTGAGTGACGATAATGAAACATTACAGTGGCCACAGATGGGGAAAACATTCCTCTGCACTCTCCAGTTGATGAACAGGTCCAGCTCGAGCGCAACAAAGGACTCCAACACCTGAGTGGGACTTCGGCGGCTAATGCACACGGCGTATTCACGTCCAGCTCCAGATGGCACTCTCTCCACCACCACCAGCACCTTCATGCCAGCCACCAGTGCTTGTAGATGACGACGTCAATATTGTAAAAACAGTATTTGAATTAATAAATATTGATTAGAATTAAAAAGTCTTCTGGGTATGGTACCGCGGCATAATGTATAAAACTACTGCTGCTGGAGGAAAAAAAATAAATAAATAAAAATAAAAAAAAATCCAACGTTTCGGCCACGTTTCCAGCGGCCTTCTTCTGGGTCTACTGGTGTGTTCTGGCTATGCAGTGGCCCTTATATTTTGTTGCTACTCTTCACTGCGCAAGCCGTTACGTCATAGTTTTAAAAAGATAGTTCGTTTCATTGGTCACATAAGGAAGAAGGAGAGGGAGCTTTATTTTAATAGGTTACTGCGGTTGACAGAGAACGTAACCTCTGTTGTCTATTGGCTCTTGTGTTATGTGCTATGATTGGCGGTCACCGTCGAATGAGAAGTTGGCTGCTGCCAAAGACGACACGGAATACTACGCCTCTACTGGATACATCTCGAACAGTGGTGAACCTTTCACCTCATCCATCAGCAACGCAGCCACAGAAGGTCAAAACTTTGCCGTCACACCTGATCAGATTCCCACGGAAGAAATTATCGAATCCGTGGAAACAGCACTTCAGCACACATCTGCGTTAGGAGATGAGAAAATTAGGCAGGAAACCGTTCGAGTTCTACTACGTACCAAGCCACCGAAATACAACCTTAGCCGAGAGGAAAGGGCAGCTATCAAGGAACTGAAGAACAAGGACGAAATTAAGATATTAACAGCAGAGGAAGGCAATGCTACTGTCAATTTAGACACCGCGAAATACGAAGACAAGATGAAAGAATTATTAAATGATCCCATCTACAAAGAATTGTCGGTGGACCCTACAGCGAAGATAATTCGAAAGACGCAGGCCTCTGTTAAGGACTCGAGAATTGACGCTGACACAGCCAAGGGTCTTATTCCCAGAGTACCAGTCTCTCCTATAATTTACGGTGTTCCAAAGATACACAAGGAAAGGTATCCTTTGAGGCTTGTAGTGAATGGTATCAATTCACCTACTTACAATTTGGCAAAGTATGTAGCCAGCAAATTAAGACGTCTAGTTGGCAAAAATGGACTATTATGTGAAGAACTGGATGCACTTTGTAGAACGCCTAAAGGAAGAAACAATTTTACTTACGGACATCATTGTCAGCTTCAACGTAAAGTCACTATTTACGAACTTGCCAATAGATGAAACTACCCGCATCCTTCAGGAGCATGTCCCGCCAGACATATGCGACCTGCTTGAGTTGTGCCTGACTTCAACGTATTTCAAAAGGCAAGGAAAATTCTACGAGCAGTCAGACGGCGTAGCAATGGGGTCTCCCCTGTCTTCTCTGGCAGCCGACCTATTCATGGAGCCTTTGAAGCAACGGACGTTGTTTCAGCTCCTTTACCCCCACGTTGCTGGTTCAGATACGTGGACGACACTTTCGCTATATGGCCTCACGGTGAAATGGAGCTGCACAGGTTTCACGAATATTTGAACAACATGCGCGGGGCTCAGAGTATATCGCAAGCCTACATACAGACAGGTATTTGCACGCCCAATCCTACCACCACCCAGCGCAAAAGAACTCGCTCATGCGTTCTTTGGAAATCCGTGTGCAGTGCCTAAATGATGCTCAAAACATAGCACTTGAACTTAAAAGGCTACGCCCAACGTTTCTAACCGGTGGCTACAGCCGTTAAGCCGATTCACACAGCCTAATGGTTGCAGGATTCAGGACGTTCTAGGCTCCACTAAGGACAAGGTGGATGCATTACACACTGAACTACGCACAAGGTGGAATGCAAATGTGGAGAGGCATCATCGTCGGGACTGGCAGGCCAATAGCAACGCACATTCGGGAACACGAACACTATGTTCGTCTAGGGCAACACAACAAATCTGCAGTGGCTGAACATGAGCAAGACTGCGGAAAAGAAATAAAATTCAACGAAGCCTGTGTATTGGCCAAGCAGCCGTTAATGACGAAACGCAAAATCAGAGAGGCCATCTAAATACTTAACCACCCTAATAACATGAATAGCAAGGATGGACTCAGGCTTGCCCCATCTTGGCCGCCTGCAATCAGAGCCCAACAAACTGCACTGTAGGCACGAGCACTATCGGCGAGTAACTGTGGAAACTGTTTTCAGACCCACCACGAAAATAAAAGAATGTTTAAAATCTGCAAAAGATAAACGACATCCTCTAGCTGCACCAGTTGTCTACAAAATTCCGTGCATTTCTGGAAAGGTCTATATAGGCACAACAAAATGAAGCGTCATTACCCCTCTGGGTGAACATAAAAGGAACTGCCGCCTCGGACATACTGATAAATCGGCTGTAGCGGAATATGTGTTACAGGAAGGTGATCATGAAATAAAGTTTAGTGAGACGACCGTCATAGCAAAGACGTCGCATTATTATGCGCGAATATACAGAGAGGCCATTGAGATTGCCAAACAGTGCAATAATTTTAATAGAAAAGATGAAGGCATTAAGCTGGATAAGATATGGACGTCAACATTGCAGCAACAGCGTGACAGTCGATTAATTTCAATTGAGAAAGTTGCCAATATCAGAGATCATAGCACAGCAGACGTCACGTGACTGACAGCGGCGCCATCTGGATAGCTTATATATATCGCCCTCACACGTGCTCCCGTTACTGTTCGACGATTGTCCTCAGAGGATGCCTTCCGCAGTCGAAGGCGAAACGTCAGGGGAGAGTCTTATGTATGGACCACGGCATCTGAGCCCGGAAGTGTTGATGACAACACCTGCCGTGAAAGCCTTCATTCTATGTTTTATTACCGTCATCATTGTGTGTCTAAAAATAAGTTTTAGCCAAATTCGTGAGTTATTTCATCCTTCATCACCCTCTAATTATGGTGCGGCCTTTGTAGCTCAGTTGGCGAGATGACTGCGCTGTAGCAGAAACCCAGGCCCACCAATACCCAAAAATGGTTCAAATGGCTCTGAGCACTATGGGACTTAACTGATGTGGTCATCAGTCCCCTAGAACTTAGAACTACTTAAACCTAACTAACCTAAGGACATCACACACATCCATGCCCGAGGCAGGATTTGAACCTGCGACCGTAGCGGTCGCGCGGTTCCGGACTGTAGCGCGTAGAACCGCTCGATCACTTCGGCCGGCGCCCACCCATACCCGCGCTGACCGCTATCATTGCAGGGTGGCCTGTTGTTATGTGTGGAAGAGACTAGAAAATGAATATGGGAACTGCATGATAGAGAACTTTTTTCTACTTTGACCTAAGTGATAGGTAGGGTGTTGTGGCACTATCAGTATGAGCACAGATAATCAGTGGTTTGCACACTAACAGACTACCGATATATTTCAGTCACTGCACAGCTCTGACGACTTCTTTTATGTTTCACAAAAACAGCAACAGCACGAACTGGTAAAAGCTGAACTTTGTATGGTGTGTACAAACTACATCGTTTCCTCGATTTGTTGAGTTACTGATTTTTGTTACCGAACTTAAAATGATTGTGTTTCTTCCGACATGTGAACAGACAGTGTCAAAGGCGGTGCTCTGTAGTGTTATCGTGAAACGTCTCTAGTACCCACGTGTATGATAAGTTCTTTACGGACACTGCTTTGAATACTCTAAACTTTGTCATTTTATCCATCAAACTGAAAGAATTCGGTTAACTTAGATGTTTCTTTAGACTGTTAGTTTTTCTTTCGAGATTATTACAGTTCACACTCTCTTTTCCTCTGATGGATGTTTCGAAATAACGATGACATTCTGCTGTGACGGTTATTTTTTCAGATCGAAATAGCGGAAGTTTTTTTTCGATTTTACGCATGCTGAACATGTGAGATGAGTTAACACATGTCAGTTGTATTTCTATAGAGCTCCGACCCCTGTAGTTCTGCTCATCTGTCATCGACAGTAGTGCAGTAGTTTTTCATCGTTGCATATCACAAAATAAAAAGGGAGGGGAGGGGAGAGAAAGAGTGTGTGTGTGTGTGTGTGTGTGTGTGTGTGTGTGTGAGAGAGAGAGAGAGAGAGAGAGAGAGAGAGAGATGTGAATTGTACCCTGCAGTCGGACATAAAAAATGATGTACTTTCCCGAGATAGCGTGAAAGGCTGTGTCCTATAATGGCACTTCATGCATCTGAAATGAATTTAATGGCCGCGTGCAGCGTAATTTATAATGTGAACAGAATGAATACTCTCAAACTAAAAGCAATGGGCTGCACCTATACCCATGTAACCATGCCTGTTTTATTATCATTGCAATTGTGTTTTTTAATAGAAGGTCGCTTATTAGACGTGAGGTGACGTTGAAATACAACTGGTCCAATGAATTTTCTATCTCAGAGCAGCGAACGAAAGTGGAGGCGTTAGGGGATGCGGTGCTCGCCAGTGTACATTGTAGGAAAACCAACAGGTGTGTCTCTTCTCTCTTCTTTGTTCTGTAGAGTGACAAGGTGTTTCACTTTGTTATGAGGTCCACTGGCCGGCCCCGTACTCCTGGCGAAGGAATACGGCCTTTGGCTGCTGGGTAGATGGGACGTCTATTGGATCGGCTTCGGCAGCGACAGGTTCTTCCAACAAGTTTTTTTTTTACGTTTCGTAAACGCCAACACGATATACCATAGTATTAGAAAAATGGGACCTGCCATATTGTACAAACAACATTCTCTTAAATTATAGCTTTTTATGGAACCTAAAAACGATAATGTTCTTTTTTTTCGCCACGTGACTAGATTGCGTGAAACAGACTGTTCTGTGATGACCAAAATTGCTTACGAAACTGCAACACAAGAATATGCTGCTGTTGAGAATTATGGTCTCTTGGGTGTCGTCTCCAAATTTCCGTTTGGAATGATCAAAACTTGCCACACATGGATGTCTGCAGAAGTGAGTTATGAAGTTAATATGCTCGATGTATGCATGTTACTTATTTTCGATGTATCAGAAGACAGCCGCAGCAAAATCTCTCTGCTACATGATGTTAAGATATTCCGTTACAATCAACAGTATGTCAGTTTAATGTTTGGGTGCAAATAGTTCTCAGCGTTTCTTACCGACTCTGAATGTTACAAAATAACAAGAAGGAATGCTCTCGGCCTTGCGGTTAAAGGCGCTGCAGTCTGGAACCGCAAGACCGCTACGGTCGCAGGTTCGAATCCTGCCTCGGGCATGGATGTTTGTGATGTCCTTAGGTTAGTTAGGTTTAACCAGTTCTAAGTTCTAGGGGACTAATGACCTCAGCAGTTGAGTCCCATAGTGCTCAGAGCCATTTGAACCATTTTTTTGAATGCTCTCGAACATAATAATTGCTTGTATATATGCCGTTCTGTACTGATAATTCAATCGTCTGAAAGGATTTTGCTCATAAAGGTAAAAGGAATGGACTGCACCTATTTTAGCGGAATCATGGCTGTTTTATTATTATCGCGATTGTGCTTTTTAATAGATGGTCGCTTATAAGAAGTAGGTCGACGTTAGGTACAGCTGGTCCACAGAAATTTTCTCGCATAATAACGAGCGCCTGCTGGGGAACAACTGCTAGCGTCATGGACTGTGTGTCTCTCTTTTAGGTGGCTGCTTGTGGCTGTGGCCCGAAGCCGCTGCTCGATACTATGGCAGTCCGTGGTGGCAACTGACGGCGGAACCACCCAGTTCCCCAAACCGGTGACGTTAGAAAAACTTTTCTAGAGTGTTCTCTGGAATTTCGTTGTTGCTCCAGGGGCTGGAAAATACATTCACAGAACAAAGCAATCCATCTGCCACTGGTGGAAGTCTTTGTGTACCATTGGCGACAGATTTTAAGAAAAGGCCAGAAACCGATTTCTGCCTCTGCAAAGGTTATGGGTGGGAGGGAGAAGGGGTGGTAGGAGGGGGGGAGGTGGGGGTACTTCTGGCGGGCTTAGTCTGCTAACACATGCGGGGAAGACACGTCATTATGACGGGGAGGGATTATTTTTTCGATAGCAGTGTGACACTATTACAATGCTTTTTCGTTAATTTCCAATGTGTGTTGCGTTATGGTTCGTTGTTAACGAGTGGGAGAAAACGGGTGATAGTTTTTCGAGCTAGTTTAGATATTTTTTTCCGAGGGTAGTGAAGCATTTACCATGATCTGTCTCTCTCCTCTCTCTCTTTCTCTTTCTCTCTCTCTCTCTATCTTCCTCTCTCTCTTTCTGCGTGTGTGTGTGTGTGTGTGTGTGTGTGTGTGAAGCATCAACGCTGTTTGGTTTCGAGTGGTGTTTAGTTCTTGGATTGTATGGCATTTTTCCGAGAGCAGTGAAGCACTTACCATGATATGTTTGTAAATCTGAAGCATCAGGGCTGTTTGGTTTCGAGTGGTGTTTACTGTTGGATTATATGAGTTTTTAAGAAAATTGTGGTTCTAACAACTACCGTTATTGTAGTAGATCTGCTAGGGAATGTAGACAATTCAGGGAAAACTCTGGTGCTTCTGCTGCTGAAACTATGAGTTCTTTTTTCTAGTTGAGATTTTCTTCCAAGTGAGGGCGGCAGTAGAATTGTTTCCACTCAATTGCCATCCCTTCCTTTCATGCCGAGTGCTCTGAACAATGTATGAGTGTGCTGGTTGTGTGAAATTATATGTCCCACTCTCAGTAGCTATTCATATGTAGATCGGCAGGTGCAAATGTTCCTTTACTTATGTGGTAGTTTGCTGTCTCAACCGTTCATATTAAGTGCTTTGAACGATGTATGATCATTTTCGGTAAAATGACGTAAACAAAATCTGTATTCGTAAGTGCGCTAATAGCAACATAACCTTCTGTATAGTGTCACATATCAAATCAGTCACTTTTATGGCGTACACTAAGAAACTCAAGATGGCTCTTGTTTTTAAATAAAACATCCACATGACCAGTGCACTACCCCACAACAACCATGACACATCTCACTGTATCCGTAGACTGCACATTGTAATATTGTTCATTAATAGCTGTACTCGGTGCACAGCTTGTAATATACTCAATGCGCAGCTTGTACACTTCTCTGTACACTATACTGCATCACTCAAATGAGCAAAATATCGGTGTTGACCACTAAAGCACCCACCCGTTGCTCCTGCATCTACGTAAACATATATACCACACAAGGAGGGTACCCTGGACCACTATTATTGTTTTCCCTCCCTGTTCCATTTCCACATAGGTCGAGAGAAAAACGACAGTCTTTATGCCTCTGTAATGAGCCCTAATCTCTCGAATCTTATCTTCCTGGTCCTTACATGAAACATATGTTGGCCGCAGTAGGATCATTCTGCAGTCAGCTTGAAATGCAGGTTTTCTTCCTCGAAAAGAATGTTGCCTTTCCTGCAGGGATTCCCATATGAGTATCCAAAGCATGTGTGTGACATTTCCGCGATGTTCCAAGCTGCCAGTAACAAATTCAGCAGCCACCCCTGAATTGCTTCGATGTCTTCCTTTAATGCGACCTGGAGCCGATCCCAAATACTTGGGCAGTACTCAAGAATAGGTCGCGCTAGTGACCTGCAAGCCACTGCCAGCATCTCCACTGGAATCACCGTTCTCCTGCCAGGAACAACACCGACCACCCCGCTGGTTATTTGTGTCCTCAGTGGCCACGCCTCACACTGACCGTTAATGAGGATCCCAAGACAGCTCCTTGGTGTACCAGCTCGGAGACACGCTCCACCACCTGACTGCACTCGTCAGCAGGCTACGTGGACAGCCTACTGACGGCACATACAGCATCAGGAGGGTCCCTGACAACTCTGACAGCCGTTCCTTGCCATCATCTGAATGGAGTCCACCCTGTGACACTGTTCGCAGTCCAAGGGCCAACTCCTCGGTCCTGCTTACGCACTGGTCAACGCAAGATTCCTGCTCCCGTTTTTCACTGTACCATCTTGTCTCAGAGTGGTGCCAGCAGCGCCGCAAACGCCGTCAATAGCGCCCCCTAACCAAGCGCTAGCACAAGTGGAAGCTAACAGAGCTATTCGGGCAGGGCAGAAAGCAAGCTGTGCCACGAATTGCAAATTCATGGCACAGGACTAACCCTTGGGACAAAACTAATGTGGAATTCACACCTTCTTACCATCTAACAAAAAATGGTTCAAATGACTCTAAGCACTATGGGACTTAACGTCTGAGGTCATCAGTCCCATAGTCTTAGAACTACTTAAACCTAACTGACCTAATGACATTACACACATCCATGCCCGAGGCAGGATTCGAACCGTACCAGCCGCGTGGTTCCAGACTGAAGGGACTAGAACAGCTTGACCACAGCGGACGGCTTACCATCTAACAAAAGTTCAAAAACCTCAAAAGCTATAACGTCCTTTTACCATTACTGTCACCTATAAGAAATTGCAGTGTAATAAAGCGGCTATGGTGGATGAAATTAAGTCGGAACTCATCAAATGGTTCAAATGGCTCTGAGCACTATGGGACTTAACATCTATGGTCATCAGTCCCCTAGAACTTAGAACTACTTAAACCTAACTAACCTAAGGACAGCACACAACACCCAGTCATCACGAGGTAGAGAAAATCCCTGACCCCGCCGGGAATCGAACCCGGGAACCCGGGCGCGGGAAGCGAGAACGCTACCGCACGACCACGAGTTGCGGACAAAATGGTTCAAATGGCTCTGAGCACTATGCGACTTAACTTCTGAGGTCATCAGTCGCCTAGAACGTAGAACTAATTAAACCTAACTAACCTAAGGACATCACACACATCCATGCCCGAGGCAGGATTCGAACCTGTGACCGTAGCGGTCGCTCGGTTCCAGACTGTAGCGCCTAGAACCGCACGGCCACTCAGGCCGGCTCATCAAATACAGTGGAATGTCAGGTCTTAAATGGCTACACAGTATAACTGAAATGGCGTGGGAGTCGGGACAGGTCCCATCAGACTGGACGAATCACAGCAATCTTTATACATGGAAACTGAAAAGATTGTAACAGCTACAGAGGTATCTTTTAATCAGCGTTGTGGGTAAAATCTTCTCAGGTATTGTTGAAAGAAATTGGATGAAAATCAGTGTGGGTTTAGGCCTCTTAGAGGTTGTCAGGAGCAGATCTTTAGCTTACGACAAATAATGGAGAAGTGTTACGAGTGGAACAGGGAATTGTATCTATGCTTTATAGATCTAGAAAAGGCATATGACCGGGTTCCTAGGAGGAAGTTATTGTCTGTTCTACGAGATTATGGAATACGAGGCAAACTTTTGCAAGCAATTAAAGGTCTTTACATAGATAGTCAGGCAGCAGTTAGAGTTGACGGTAAATTGAGTTCATGGTTCAGAGTAGTTTCAGGGGTAAGACAAGGCTGCAACCTATCTCCGCTACTGCCCGCATCTCGTGGTCGTGCGGTAGCGTTCTCGCTTCCCACACCCGGGTTCCCGGGTTCGATTTCCGGCGGGGTCAGGGATTTTCTCTGCCTCGTCATGGCTGGATGTTGTGTGCTGTCCTTAGGTTAGTTAGGTTTAAGTAGTTCTAAGTTCTAGGGGACTGATGACCATAGATGTTAAGTCCCATAGTGCTCAGAGCCATTTGAACCATTTATGTCCGCTACTGTTCATATTATTTATGGATCATATGTTGAAAACAACATACTACCTGGGTGAGATTAAGATATGTGAACACAAAATAAGCAATCTTGCATATGCGGATGACTTAGTTGTGACGGCAGATTCGATTGAAAGTTTGAAAAAGTAATATTTCAGAGCTAGATCAGAAATGTAAGGACTATGGTATGAAGATTAGCATCTCCAAAACGAACGTAATGTCAGTGGGAAAGAGATATAAACGGATTGAATACCAAATAGGAGGAACAAAGTTAGAACAGGTGGACGGTTTCAAGTATTTAGGATGCATATTCTCACAGGATGGCAACATAGTGAAAGAACTGGAAGCGAGGTGTAGCAAAGCTTAGGCAGTGAGTGCTCAGCTACGATCTACTCTCTCCTGCAAGAAGGAAGTCAGTACCAAGACTAAGTTATCCGAGCACCGTTCAATCTTTCGACCACCTTTGTTGTATGGGAGCGAAAGCTGGGTGGATTCAGGTTACCTTATCAATAAGGTTGAGGTTGCGGATATGAAAGCAGCTAGGACGATTGCAGGTACTCGTAGGTGGGAACAATGGCAGGAGGGTGTCCACAATGAGGAAATCAAAGAAAAACTGGGAATGAACTCTACAGATGTAGCAGTCAAGGCGAACAGGCTTAGATGGTGGCGTCATGTTACACGCATGGGAGAAGCAAAGTTACCCAAGAGACTCATGGGTTCAGCAGTAGAGGGTAGGAGGAGTAGGGGTAGACCAAGGAGAAGGTACCTGGACTCGGTTAAGAATGATTTTGAAGTGATAGGCTTAACATCAGAAGAGAGGCACCAATGTTAGCACTGAATAGGGGAGCATGGAGTAATTGTATAAGGGTGATTATGCTCCAGATTGAACGCTGAAAGGCATAATCAGTCTTAAATGATGATGATGATGATAAAAAAATTAGTTGCTTATTTAAAATCCCTCAAAAAAAAATGCAGCAGGGGATATCCCGAACCGTATTCAACGTGCAAAAGTCTGCACCGCACCTCGCCGAACGCGGCTTCTATAGTGAGAGTGACAACATAATCCATCTTCACTCACAGCCACTGTCGCCACGACTCGCCACTGTAAGTACACATCGAACCCGCTGCTGGCACCACCACATGCGTGTAGGTAGGTCAAGATCATGCACTGCCTTGACAGATGTTGGCTTCCCAACCCCCACCTCCACACAGATTCGTGCTCTAACAAACTTTTAATTCGGTTAATGAGATGCTGTTAATACTCCACCATAGCTCGCTGCCGTCACCGCTACTGCTGGCTCCTACTCCAGCAGCCTCTCGCTACGCTCCCCCCTTGCACGAAACAACGATCTTCTGCCAGCACTCCACTGGCGAGTTACAGGCCGTGTTAAAAGAAGAAAAAACCTGATTGGCAATTTTGAGATGTTCGAGGGATTTTCTACGCACTGAAAGTGTACTCGTTTCGAGGTACTGTAGCCTAAAAACCTCTAGGAATCAACAGCAACGTTTTGACGTTGCTTAACGCATTTCGTCTCCTAAAAATTACACAAAAATGGAAAGGAAATAATTTGATTACAGGAGCATTTTGTATCACGTTGGACTATATTCCACTCTCACAACACAATGAAGATGCAAAAAATCAATACTCCAAGCTTCTTCAATCCCTCCTGTCAGCCATTGCTGCGTAGTGCTGGATCATTATCAAAATGGCTCTGAGCACTATGCGACTTAACTTCTGAGGTCATCAGTCGCCTAGAACTTAGAACTAATTAAACCTAACTAACCGAAGGACATCACACACATCCATGCCCGAGGCAGGATTCGAACCTGCGACCGTAGCGATCGCTCGGCTCCAGACTGTAGCGCCCAGAACCGCACGGCCACTCCGGCCGGCGATCATTATCAGACAGAACTGACATCGAAAGGGAAGTTAAAAGAACGTTGAATCATTTTTGAATTTTCGTGAAGGACAGAGTGCCGAAGATGACGGTCCTTCCGCACCTATGCCTGCACACCATTCGGCACCTGATGTTCCTGAGTGCACTGATTTGTTTTAGCGAAAAAAACACGAATTTAGATCCAGAATTGTGAAAAAATTTAGCAACTTCCTAGTAGATGGAAGTCCAATAAGTGGACAAAATCAATACATGCACCTGGCACATTATTTGATCAAAAATATCCAAACGCCTGTTAGTGGCTGTTAATATGGGTTACAACATATGCATTCCTAACATTCGTCATCACTGATTTTGGAATGTATGTCTCGAATAAGCTGTAGTTTTTAATGAAGCATCTCTTAACAACGAGGGCGGATTAAGATTTCCTCCACAACAATGACCAAAAAATAACATGATCGTGATGGATGTCTGCACCAATTTATACGTTGCAAGTCACATTTATTTACGGTGATAGTCAATTGCCGGTCCCTACAAATCACTACACCCTACTGTCCGCCCCAATAGCTCACTGCCGTCCTAAGCGGCCCGGGTTCGATTCCCGGCTGGGTCGGGGATTTTCTCCACTCAGGGATTGGGTGTTGTGTTGTATTCATCATTATTTCATTCCCATCCGGCTCGCAGGTCGCCCAATGTGGCGTCGAATGTAATAAGACCTGCACCAATGCGGCCGGACCTGCCCCGTAAGGGGCCTCCCGGCCAATGACGCCAAAAGCTCATTTCCATTGCCTACTGCTGCTGAAATCCTTCTATAGATAACAGCCTGTATCTAAACACACGCTCCACAAGCCACTGTGCACAGCGTGGTGGGAGGTACATCAGTAGCAGGGTAAGGGCTTTTGTATCGTAATTCCGATATCAAATTGATAAGCAAATTAATTAAATTGTTCAATTAACCACCCGTGCCCTCGTCCACCCCCGCCCACCCCACCCCAACCACGCCCACCCACGCCTCCAGATGACGTCACGTGTTTTCTCAGCTGCACGTGTTTCCCAACCCCCCCTCCCCCTCCCTCCTCCCCTCCAACCTACCCTATTGGCGGATATTTTGAATTCTGGTGGGAATTTCGAATTTTGGTGGGAATTTCTTTGTCCCAGGACTATGCTGATATCCCACCCCACCCCACCCTCACCCAGGAGTTGGCGGGAAATTAAAATTGGGAGTACCCTTTCCGGTACTCGAACCCTGGTCATCCTGGACAAGAAGCCCAAGTGTACCCCCGTAACATAATTAAACCGCCAGAGGTGCTTGGAATTGGCAGTAGCCAATAGGAACGCAGCATACGATCACAACTGCGTATAAGGCAGGCCCAGCAGCTCTGCAGCCCCAGTTGCAGTCGGTCACCCAGAATGAAGTGCCAGTCGATATCGTCAGCACTGTCCAGCCACAGCAGCAACAGAATACGAAGAAGCTAAAGATGCGTAAGTAGCCCTTGCTTAATGTCTGTGTTTACTGCCGTGTGAGGGTCTTTGTGCTTCTATCATCGCTTGTAACGGTTTTTCTTCTTTGCTCATCAGCGGATGCGACGTCCTCTAGCCTGTCGGGGTCTACAACAGCGACGTGTCCCAGCCCATCGGGACCCGCAGCAGCGGCAGCATCCTGGGATCATGTCGTGTACCTGGTCAGCTTGATGGAGCAGGACAATCAGCTGTTATTGTCAGTTGAAGATACCCAGCCAGCCCCTGACTCGCTGAAGTGCACCTGGGGTCCTAATCAGCATGACGTATGTCGGTACTGGCCTCCATCATATGTGCCATCGCAGAATATTCCAGTGATACTGCATGGACAGGGTGAGAATGTAGTGGATGAGACGATACCAATTAAGCCCTGTACACCACTACTCTTCTCTTCAGTGTATAATTTAACTGCTAGTGGTTCGAAACGTTTACATATTGATATAGAAGCAACCACAGACAGAGAGAAGCGTATTGTGATAGAGATCGAGAATTCAGCTAAAAGTATTAAAGTGCGGTTTACGGAGGTGGAATGGGATGAACTCTGTCGCTCAAAAGCGTATATCATGCAGCAATTGACCGCCGAGTATCACCCGAGTCTTCCTCCTCCGGACATTTACTGTGGTGCTCTAACTGTATCCATTACAACAGTGTACTATGACTCTGCACTCCGTGTGAAATCAGGTGACACATCCGTTTATCTACAGCAACCCACCGTTAAAAATTTTGTCGATCTACAGATGGTACTGTCCATTGTGTTGGAAAGACTGAACAGATGGGTGCCCTGTGTTAAAAGATGTGTATAGAGACATTGCAGAGGATCAATGTACTAACAGTGTGCATGTAGACAGCTTCGTACAGTATGGTGCCGGCGAAAACCAATGTACTGCCAATAAGTTTGAAAGAAACACATGCTGAATTCTGTGCTTACAAGAAGGGTTCGAGGCCCTGAAAGGGTACTACCAATTATAATTTTCCGGAAACTGCCAGGTGGGGGAGTCGGGTGGGATGTCATCACAGCCTTGGGACAAAGAAATTCCCGCCAAAATTCGAAATTCCTGCCATAATTAAAAATTCCCACCAAGAGGGTAGTATGGTGGGGAGGGGGAAAGGGGAAGGAGGGGCTGGGGCACACATGCAGCTGAGAAAACCACATGACGTCATCTGGGTGTGGGGGTGTGTGTGATCGGGGGCAGAGGTGGGCAGGAGTGGGCAGGGGTGGGGGTGATTAATTGATCAATTTAATTAATTTGCATGTCAATTTGATATCAAAACTGCGCTACAAACTCCCTTACCCTACTACTAAAATCGTATTTAATATGATGTACATCACAACTGTCATTGCATTATAGATTTCACACAGAAGACGGATCTTCTGATACATTCACAAATGACGTGTACAATAATTCGTGAGACGTATATGGCAGGAAGTTATATTTTTGCTCACAAACAAATAATGCAAAACAAACAAACACCATCCGAACAGGTCTTGAAGGCCAAATGGTACCAACAGGCCGCTATGTCATTCTCAGCCCTTAGGGGTGACTGGATGTGGATACAGAGGGTCATGTCGTCAGCTTAACACTCTCCCAACCGTTGCCAGTTTTCGTTTGTGCTCACAAGAGAATTAACTTCTCAGTCGCATTTCCAAAGTATCCCTTTTCCCATAATCTTGCTATGGGCAAGTCTTCCATTAAAAGTTCAATATTCTATATACTCTTCCTCATAGTGTTTGCATCATCCTGATTTTGAAATGCTGTTTGCTTGTGGTCGCCAGCACTCCTCTCTCTTTTCTGAAATTGTTACATTACAATTCAACAATCGTCCAACAGCAAACTCATCCCACATTATTTCACTATGGCGGTAAACTCATTCTACATGGTGGGTTCTTATCATTTCTGCATGACAGCGAAGAACTGTTAGCCCTGTATATTATAAAAATGTATGAATGGAAGGAAAAAAGTTTGTCGCTTACTACATTTTCGCTGTTCTTGCAGCAAAACCGCCACATCAGGCACGACATTTTAATTGCTACGTCTTTACTACAAACTGCATTCACGGCACATTTTTCATACAGTATTCAGTTACACCACTGAATGTAGCTGCAAAGGTATGTGACTGTACGACAAATAGTTCGTGAGACATGACAAGTAAGGAGATGCATAAAAAACTGCCGCATCCTCCATGATGTTTAAATGCATTACTTCTTTGCTACTAAATCTATTTGCAAACATTTCGCAGACAGTGTCCGTATATGCTGCTGAATGTACCTACAAACTTATATCATTGCACGACATGTAGTTCAGGAGATATGCCGTCATTAACGTTGAACTGACGGGGCAAAACTGCTAGAGACATAGCTGAACTATTTGTACAAATATGTTTGAAATATGGTGCACGTATGTACGTGGACAAAGCTATTTGTAAGAAGGTCCTACTAAACTGGAATGATTGCAACCAATCATGGTACACATACTGAAGGATCTAGTCACACTAATATAATCACCGACTACATTCGACGTCATCGTACAATAATCAGGGGTGTGAGAAACAGTGTGCCACAATGTGGAAACAGCGACTTACCTGACATACAAAAGGGCATGAACATTGCCTTTGAACAAAGGGTGGAAGCAGCTGCTTGTAAACTGTTCACGCACTACCGTGATTAAAGTATACTGTACATAGCAAAATGGCGCTATTCAAAACTGACACTGAAGTTTAGAGCTCCAGAGACCATAGATGACAGGAGTAACTCATAGCTGTAGAGATGTGTACAGTCGAATAGATGTGCAACTGTTGAACAACTGATCGTCCAAATGAACCAAGAGACTACCAACAGCGTCTCCTCAACGATCTTTCAGCAAACGTTGCTGCATCTGGGCCTCCACAGCAGGCGTAAGGTTCATGGACCCATGTTGACTGCTGCTTACTGGCGACTAAGTCTGGAATTTGCAAGCCAATACCTCAAATGGACGTCAACTTAATGGCGACAGGTGGCCTTTTCAGGGGAATCAAGTTTTATGTTCCATCGGATATGACCAACGGCGTGTACGGCACGAAACAAATGAAAGCAAACATCCTACAACTACCGTCCAAAGAGTGATCTCGTCATTCTGGAAGGCACAATGGATCAACAAAAGTATGCATCTATCCTTGGGGAACATATCCACCCGTACATGCAGTTTGTTTTTTTCCTCGGCCAGATGGCGTCTACTGGTAGACTAATGCAACATGTCACACAGCTCGTAGTGTGTGTGCATAGTTTTAAGAGCATCAGGACGAGTTTATCATACTCTCCTAGCCACCAATATCTGCAGATTTCAATCCAATAGAGAATCTATGGCACCACCTCAGTCGGGTTGGTCATGGCGTGGATTGTCAACTGACGGCTGCTTAAGACTTCTGGCATAAGAAGTCAGCCTCATACTGCCAACGGCATAGTCAATGAGGGTGGAAGAGCGGACAGAGGTTCAGGGTTCAGGGCACTATCTTGCCCTTGAGATGGGAAACTGCCCCCAAAAAGCGGAAGAATCAAGAAAGAACATCGGCACGAGGATGCAGAAGGCATGCAGACCACTACTTTGAAGAAACACAACGTGTATTCAAAGGACATGTGGCCTGCAATTGACAAAGTGTTATAATGATCTCTCCATCGGCAAAACATTCCGGACTAGTCCACCATTCTGATCTCTGGAAGGAGATACCCAGAGGGAGATTACCATGAGAAGAAGATTGAGTAACCAACGACCCAAGGACAGGATAACGAGGATAACGCTTTAAGAGCCGGGGCGTGGAATGTCAGAAGCTTGAACGTGGTAGAGAACACAAAAAATCCGAAAAGGGAAATGTTAAGACTCAATCTAGATGCAGTGGGGGTCAGTAAAGTGTAATGGAAAGAAGACAAGGATTTCTGGTCAGATGAGTACCGTGCAATATCAACAGCAACAGAAACTGGTATAACGGACTAACGATTCCTTATGAATCTAGCTAGGGCAAAGAGTGAGTAACAGCGAGCAGTTCAGTCATAGGGCAGTCCTCATCACAATCGACAGCAAACGAACACTGATAACAATAGTTTTCACTCTTCATGCCGATATCGTTAACGGAAGATGAAGACATAAACTATATCAGGATACTGAACGAGTAATTACCCAGCTGGATAGCAGCGTCAACGTTACGTACTTCGCTTGTACTCTCTGTGTAGTATAAACTTGGGATTTTCTGTACTGAAGAAGATTGATTATTTCGTATGTCGCCCTTTGCAAGGAAACGGCTATACACGTTGGCTCATAGAATGCATGAGCCTCGCGATTTACCATCAGACATGCGAAGAAACATTCGGAAGACAGCAAAAGCCCACAAGTGCAGGAATTATCGCACAATTAACTTAAGAGCTAAAGCACTGTAGTTGCAAACAAGAATAATACACAAGAAAATGGAAAAAGAAATTGAGGATTTGTTGGATGACGAACATTTTGGCTTTAGGAAATGTAAAGGTGAAAGGGTCCTGTAGCCACCTTTCATTAGTCCGGTAGCCCATTTTACCATTTCTCTTTCTTTTCCTTGTTTCTCGATTCTCTTTACTCTCATAGTAGTGTGATTGAAAGAATGTGGTTGTGTGTCACGTTGCTAGACGGTGGTGTAGTCTGCTGCAGAAAGTCTGCGATAGTCGTACAGATTCAGCAGCAGTGGTACAGAATAGCCAACTCTCGTAGTGGTCAAGTCGGCAAAGAGGTTTCCGCTACTTGTGAGAAATCCACCTGCGTTAGGTTGGTGGCGGAAATGGCATCTTGGGGTTTTCCGATCCACGCGGAGCGTGGAAGAGGCTGGAGAAGCGGGAGGCAGTCTGCCGCCGGTACGGGAAGCGTCCACAGCTGTGCTCAAGTCGAAGAAGGGTGAGTTAGACTGACCGCGTGGCGCGTTGTTACTTGGCGAGGGGAGAGCTGTTAGCCTTTGGTCTCGCTTTTCAAATCTGGAAGATTGCTTTGCCTTGTCGCAGCAAGGAATGCAAAACTTTGGCAGATTTTTCTTTTAGCAAATTTCTGTAGCAGACTTGGATCCGCCGGAAGAGCGCCACACAAAGGTGTCGATAAGAAGTGAGCACTCGCTTCTCTATGAATGTCTGTTTGCCTTCAGCTGTGCCTGTATAAGCTTTCACCTTTCTAAATATTTAGAGCCTTGCCTTCTCGTAAATTTTCCTTACTTTCCGTGTCCTTCGTCCGTGGGGAGCCAACCACGTGGTAGAACATTATAGTTGTTGGGCTACCGGCATCACTAACTGTCCGATCGCATGTTTGTTTTAGAAAATGTTAACATGATTGTATGATGTGATATTATTGGAATTTGGCACTATACCTAGAAATTGTGCCTCCACAAACCACGTGTTATCAGGAATCGTGTACATGCCTCACATCCTTAGTTTAGGAATAAATGATTTTATCTACAATTTTCTCTTGTGTTCCGAGATTACGTTTTTGCGCCTAAGCCACTCACCTCGTAGCTTTCCCGTTAGCACATACAATGCGTTTCCTTATGCACAGGTCCAGTGATTAGTCTCCTCTTGTATTTTATAACAAATGCTTTAGATTAAGTCATATTTTCAGGTGTGTTGCTGGGAGCTGATCTTATGCAGTGTTCGTGCATTTTCTATTTTACTTTAAATGTTTGATTGTCGCGAACAGCGCACGGGCAATACTATTAATTACATCGTATCCGCTGTGAGCGACCTCACAACGTATGCATTTTTGTGAGTTTTTGGTCTGTGATCAAATTAATTTATTTTCCGACTCGACCAAATCTGTGATTAGTTGTATGGTTTGAGTCGGTGGCGACCCTATTCTTCTCACGTTGATTTCATAAGCAATAAGTATTTCCATTCCCAATAATAAGGAATAACCCGTAGTAACCGGTTAGTTACAAAGGCACCAGAGAGGCAGTTCTGACGTTGCGGTTAATAATGGAGGCAAGACTTTAGAAAACTTAAGACACCTTCATAAGATTTGTGGACCTGGGAAAGGCGTTTGACAATGTAAAATGGTGCAGTATGTTCGAAATTCTGAGAAAAATAGGGTAAGCTGTAGGGGAAGTCGGATGATACACAATATGTACAGGAACCAAAAGGGAACAAGGAAATTAGAAGGCCAAGATCGACTTTCTCGGATTAAAAACGGTGTAAGACAGGGATGTAGCAGTCGCCCCTATTGTTTAACATAAACATCGAAGAAGCAATGGCAGGAATATCAGACAGATTCAAGAGTGGGATTGAAATTGAATGTGAAAGGATATCAATGATGAAATTTGCTGATGGCCTTGCTATCCTCGTTGAAAGTGAAGATGAATTACAAGATCCGTGAATGGATGGAACAATCGAATGAGTACAGAATATGGATTGAGAATGAACCGCAAAACGATGAAAAGACCAAAGAGCTGTAACGAGAAAAGCGAGAAACGTAACATCAAAATCGATGATCAAGAAGAAGGGGTAGGTAGCTTCTACATAGGCAGCAAACTAATCCATGACGGACGCACCAAGGAGGTCATAAAAAACAGACTGGCAGAGAGATTCTGCTGGCAATAGCGAAAAAAAAAACGATATTGACATTATCACCTGAATCTGCACATCCCAACGCTGCTGTTGTCGACCGAGGTACAGAGTGCAAATGCCGTGTCGTCTCAAGCGTTGCTGCCTCTTGATCAGGGGGTCCTGTGTTCGATTCCCGGCCAGGTTGGGGATTTTCTCTGCCCGAGGACTGGGTGTTTGTGTTGTCCTCATCAATTCATCATCATTCGTGAACGTGGCGAGATTGTACTGTGTAAAGATTGGAATTTTCTATGGGTGCTGATAACTGCGCAGTTGAGCGCCCCATCATCTGAGGGTCGGCGACCAATAGGAGCACACTGCCAGTGTGAGAGGGCGGACGCCATTTTTAGGTAATAAATTACGGTAATGAAGAGGCTAAAAAAATGTGTGTGAATTCCTAAGGAACCAAACTGCTGAGGTCATCGGACCCTAGACTTACACACTACTTAAATTAACTTAGGCTATGAACAACACACACACCCACGCCCGAGAGAGGACTCGAACCTCCGGTGGGAGGGGACGAGCAATCCGTGACATGGCGCCTCAAACCACGCGGTCAGTTCCCTCGGCAAAGAAGATGATAGTTATCACGTGAGGCTAAAAGCATTCGGACATCTAGGTAAACATTGTTGTAAAGTGTACCACCCTGTGGGCATCTTGGCTCATAAATAAGAAAATTGTAATCAGCTATTGCCCATTAATTGCATCCTAAATAAAACTAGACTCCAAGCAGGTGTATTTCTTACATAAAGGGAGAGAGGGTTAGAAGCTAGTTTGTTAATACAAAAATAACAATGGACCATTTGGCACAGAAATGCCACACTCAACACCACCTACTACGACCATCTTCAAATAATGAATATTATGGCATCACTATTATATAGCGAATATTCTGTTGAAGAATCACAAGAGGAGCAGGTACACTTGGAAATGGCCGACGGGGAGGGGAGGTACGGGAATACTACATCATGGACAAGCAGATATTCCGAAATCAGATACTTGGTTGTAAGACGTACCCAGGAGCAGATATAGACTCAGATCGCAATTTAATGATGAAGAGTGTTCCGGTGTAAAGTCAAGCGCCGGAACGCCAGTCGGGAACGACAGCGAAGAGAAAGCTGTGAGAAGTCAGCTAGTCGCAGGCTGACCGGACCTCCCTCCAGGACGACAACGCGACAGCCGTGGCCCCTATGTAAAGAGGTCATAAGTGTCGTGACCGGCTGGTGACGCCCCACTTCAATAGCAGATTCAAGATTACCCAGTTGGATAGCAGCCTCAACGCTACTCACTTCGCTTGTATTCTCTATGTAATACAGACTTGGGATTGACTATACTGGAGAAGACTGATTATTTTGTATATCACCCTTTGCTTGAGACACACCTGTATAGTTGCCAAAGTTAAGTACTGTACCTTTCGTTTTTGTAATAAAGCACATTAATACGACTTGTTTGTTTCTCTAGCGAACCGAGTACGCAGGCTTCCTGGACACTACACATTTGGCGACGAGGGGGTGAATGAACACCAAAGCGACAACCCAGAGCTTAGCTGCCACAATTTTGCTTTGTCGTAGTTTTTTGTGTTTTGCTGGTGCCTTAATTCTACCTTTTCTCTGCAGCGGTGTGTTTATTCGTTTTAACAGTGTGTTTTTTTCTATTCAGTGTAAATATTCACAAATAGAGAAACAGGCATTGGCTATTGTGTATGGTGTCACCAAAATCCACCACCATTTGTATCGCAGAAAATTCTACTTAGTAACAGATTACAAGCCACTGCAGTTCTTGTTTCATCCGATGAAGCCGGTTCCTGTACGAACTCTCCAAAAATTGCAAAGTTGGGCTTTGTTGTTGTTCCAATACCATTACGAGATTGTGTATCGTCCGACTGCTCAACATGGTAATGCGGACGCAGTTTCACTTCTTCCGATTGCCCCTGGTACAGACTATGACGCCTCTGCTGCATCTTGTTGTCGATGCTCAGGATTCTGAATTGCTTCAATCCTTTCCTCTGAACTATAGGAAAATTGCACAGACCACGAAAGCTGATTCAAATTTGAACATTTTGCTAAAATACATTTGAACGTCTTGGCCTCGCTCATTGCATAGCATAACGAACTTTGTGGTGCCCCACTACTTCCACGGCGGCATAGCCTCGCTATACAGAAAAGTGTGATTATTGTTCAAAATGGCAGGGGATAGTCACGTGTGTTGATCCCTAAAGCTTTGCAAAAAGAACTGTTGCAGACACTTCACCAAGGACATCGGGGATTGTTTGCACGAAACAGTTAGTGCGTCAACAATGTACTTGGCAGGGTGTGGACAACCAAATAGAAAAGATGACCTCACTGTGTTACGCATTTGCGGAAAGTCAGTCCGCTCAGCCACAAAAATTCTCTGCTTGGCCTAAGTGGCAAACACCATGGCAACGTGTGCACATAGACATTGCGGGACTTTTTGGAACATTCGTTGGTTGACATAGCTTAATTCAGGGCTGCGCAGGGTAGCCGCGTGGTTTGGGGCACCTTGCCACGGTTCGCGCGGCTGCCCCCGTCGGAGGTTCGAGTCCACCCTCGGGTGGTGTGTCGTCCTTAGCGTAAGTTTAAGTTAGATTAATTAGTGTGAAAGCCTAGGGACCGATAACCTCAGCAGTTTGGTCCCATAGGAACTTACTACAATTCAGGCCTCGCCCTCTACTGTTTGCCTCTAACGTTTGCCTGAAGTCATATTGTCGGACAACGGTCCTCAATTCGGGTCAAATGAATTTGAAACATTCTGTAAACGCAATGACATACAGCATCTAACTAGTGCACCGCTCAATCCACAGTAAAACGGCGAAGTGGAACGTTTTGTCCGCAGGAACCTTCAAGCAGCAGATGCTCAAATTTCGCACCGCACACACCAGGGAACAAGCATTGCAACTGTTTCTCGTCTCCTATCGTTCGCATCCACGAGATGGACCATCGCCGGCGGAATTGCCTCACGGCCTCCACCATCGGACACTGCCCCGCCTCCCCCGCCCTTCTCAGCATCCGGCGCCGAAGAAAGATTGCAAGTATCGCTTCGTGCCGCTTGATATTAAGTTTTTCAGGGTTTTGAGCGGCAGCAGACGGTGGACGCGAGGCGAGATCCTTCGTCGACGTGGTACATGTATGTATCTCATTTCAGACCCAGACGGATTACAGCGCCGACATCACTGTCAAATTCGCCTCTGTCATGCGCACAGTGATCCTTCGGTATCTCCTCCCCAAGATTCACGGACCCCGAGGACAGCGCGGCCACAGCAGCTGGTAGAGGGTGTTATAACGACACTGCGGGACGACACCTTGGAGACGGAGCCTTCGCTTCTTCCGCTGTAAGTAGGCTGTTTATGTTTTCTTATTGGCAACGTTACGTAGCGGTCTGTGTGAGAATCACTGGCTGTGCTGTGTGCAGTCTGTAGCTGGTTTGCATTGTTGTCTGACATTGTAGTGTTGGGCAGCGGCAGCTGGATGTGAACAGCGCGTAGCGTTGCGCAGTTGGAGGTGAGCCGCCAGCAGTGGTGGATGTGGGGAGAGAGATGGCGGAGTTTTGTAATTTGTCATGAACTGCTATATATATTATGACTATTAAGGTAAATACATTGTTTGTTCTCTATTAAAATCTTTCATTTGCTAACTATGCCTATCAGTAGTTAGTGCCTTCCTTAGTTTGAATCTTTTATTTAGCTGGCAGTAGTGGCGCTCGCTGTATTGCTGTAGCTTGAGTAACGAAGATTTTTGTGAGGTAAGTGATTTGTGAAAGGTATAGGTTAATGTTAGTCAGGGCCATTCTTTTGCAGGGATCTTTGATAGTCAGATTGCGTTGCGCTAAAAATATTGTGTGTCAGTTTAAGCACAGTCTTGTATAAATTTTTCTAAGGGGACGTTTCACCGCCTTCTCTCGTCCTACAGATGGAGCTGGACCCGCAGACGCCACAGCAGCCGACACCTTTTCCATCTTGCTGTGGGCCAAAGGAGGTGGACGCGTGCCCTTCTTGACGTTTTCTGGGGAACGTTTGCACCAGAGCGAAGGCTGGATAGTGGGGTACGACCAGAAGACTGACGTCCCCAGCAGACACAGCTTCCGGTCCTCAGAGCGTCCACGCACCTTTCTCCCCTTCTTTTGTCATGCTTCTTATATGACGACGGTCCGTCGCTTTGGGAGGGGAGGAGGCGGGGAGGAACGTTACGGCGTAAAGGCAAGCGCCGGCACGCCAGTCAGAAACGACAGGGAAGAGAAGGCTGTGAGAAAAAGTCAGCCAATCGCAGGCTGACCGGACCTCCCTCCAGGACGACAATGCGTCAGAGGACATAAGCGTCGCGACCGTCTTGTTTGACTGTTTGTCTAGTGAACCGACTATACAGGCTCCCTAGACGCACAAAGAGGAGGCCAAAGTTTAAGTCACGAAGAAGTTTAGTCATGAAGAATCAATGGGCGAGGAAGTGGGTCACGGAACTACCACGGAATGTAGAGACACGCTTAATTTTCTCTGAGGCTATAGGTGCTACAATAAGAAATAGCTCAGTAGGCCATTCAGTTGAAGATGGATGAAAATTTGTAAAAAGGACAGTTCTGGAAGTTGTAAAGGGGAACATAGGCAACTGCACAGAAGCCATGGGTAACAGTTGCAGTTGATCGACAAGAAAAGGAAGTACAAAAATGTTCAGAGAAATACAGTAGAACAGAAATCAAGAAACCTAAGAATGAAATAAGAACGAAGTGCAGGGAACCTAAGGCGAAATGACTGCGTGAAAAATGTGAAGAAACAGAAAAAGAAAAGATTGTCGGAAAGACTGACTCATCATATGGAAAAGTCAAAACAACCTTCGGTGAAATTAGAAGCATGTATGGCTACATTACTAGTACAAAGGGAATTGCACTGTTGAGTGCAGAGGAGGGAGCAGATAGGTTGGAAAAGTGCGCTGAACCCCTCTATGTATTGAATACTTGTCTGATGATGTGACAGAAGAAGAAACAGAAGTCGATCTAGAAGAAGTAGGGGATCCAGTATTAAAATCAGAATTTAAAAGACTTGAAATTGAATAAGGCCAAAGGGATAAATAATATTCCATCGGAGTTTCTGAAATCATTGGGGGAAGTGGCAACAGAATCACTATTATGTAAATTTAAGGTGGAGGGGGGAGAAAGGAAAGGAAAGAGAGGGAACTGATATCGGCTGCATCAAGGCTTTCTGCGGAATCGGCGGCGACGAGTGAAAATGTGAGCCGGACTAGGACTATGTGGTCTACTGCTTTCTAGGCAGTTGCGTTGGACACTGACTCGCTCCGAAATCTGTATATCGCAAATGTTCGGACTGTCTAGGCACGCTCCTTGGCCGGCTTACATTCCCACGTAGCGCCACCTATCCGCAGTTCCCGTCGACATCCACCACAGTCCCACAGAGAACGATATCGCACATCTGGACTGAAGGTTGTGGATTCATTGCCCACCGAGTCGGGCAGCGTGCAGAGGCAGTCCGTGCATTTTCGATAAACACTGTGTCTGGATGGCGCAGTGGCTAACGCAACTGCCTACTAAGCAGGAGAACCCGGGTTTGAGTCCTGATCCGGCACACAATTTCACGCGTCACCGCCGATTCCGGCGATACGCCACTGACTTTCGGGAAACCATTAATCAAACGACTCCAAAGATTGCAAGATCTGACAAGTGCGAGAACTGTCGCACAATCCGCTTAAAAGACAAGACGCTGACAATAATAATATACAGAAGAATGGAAAAGAAAGCTGAGGAGTGTTAATGACGATCACGTTGCCTTTAGGAAAAGTAAACGTACGAGAGGGGCAGTTCTGATGTTGTGGTTGATAACGGAAGGAAGACACGTTCATAGGATTTATCTATCTGACAAAAGCATTCGCCAATGTCAAGTGGTGCAAGATGTTCTGCGAAAAACAGGGGTAATATACAATATGTACAACAACCAAAAAGGACCAATACTGCTAGAAGACCAAGATCTAAGTGCTCGTATTAAAATTGATGTAATACAGGAATTTAGTCTTTCGATACTACTGTTCAATCTGTACATCGAATAATCAATGATGGAAATAAAGGAAAGGTTCAGGAGTGGAATTAAAATTCAAGGTGAAAGGATTCGCTGATGACATTGCTGTCCTGAGTGAAAGTGAAGAAGATTTACATTATCTGCTGAATGGAATTGACAGTCTAATGAGTACAGAATATAGCGAAGTGGCAGAAATGAGAACAGTGAGACACTTCAGGTCAGGATTGATGGTCAGGAAGTAAAGGAATTCTGCTACCTAGGCGTCAAAATAACCAGTGACGGATGGAGCAAGGAGGACATGAAAGGCAGACTAGCACTGGCAAAAAGGGCATTCCTCACGAAGAGAATTCTGCTACTATCAAATATAGGACTGTGGGAAAACCAGAAGAGAGGAGAATCTAAGCATTTGAGATGTAGTGCTACAGAAGAGTGTTGAAAATTAGGGGGACTGATGACGTAAGGAATAAAGAGGTTCTTCGCAGAATCACCGAGGAAAGGAATAAATGGAAAACAGTGACAAGAAGAAGGTACAGGATGATACGACATTTGTTAAGACATCACGAAATGACGCCCATGGTAGTAGAGGGAGCTGTAGAGGGTATAAACTGTAGAGTAACACAGTGATTGGAATACAGCCAGCAAATAAGTGAAGACGTAGGTTGTAAGAGCTAGTCTGAGATAAATAGGTTGGAACAGGAGAGGAATTCGTGGCGGGTTGCATCAAACCAGTTGAAGACTCATGATTCAGTATACGAGGGTTGCAACTTAAATAGTGGCAACTGTTTATTCACAGCCCACAAAAAAGAGTTACATGTTTGCACCTGTTACTGTCCTTCAAAGTAGTCACCGTTGACAGCGATGTGGAAGGCGTAGTATACCGTTAGCAGAGCCTGTTCTGTCGATGCGAATGGAGCGGTCTACTGCCTGTCGAATCTCTGGAACAGTTGTGAAGCGAGTGCCACGAAGTGGTTTCTTCATGTTCGGAATCAAATCAAGGTCACAAGGACTTAAGTCCGAGGAGTATGGCGGATGGTACAGTACTTCCCAGTCCCTTCTTCCGAACAGAGCAGCCACAGATTGCGCTGTATGCGCCCGCGCATGGTCATGCAAAATGTTGGGTGGGTTGCGCAGAAAGTGTCGCCGCTTCTTTCGCAAAGTTGGTCGCAGGTCATGCTCCAAAAACGAACAGTAATACGACTTAAGTCCTAGTGACTTTTATTTGATCCCGAAGATGAAGGAACCACTTCGTGGCATTCGCTTCAAAACTATTCCAGAGATTCGACTGGCAATAGACCGCTCTATTCGTTCCATCGACAGAACAGGCTCTGCTAACGGTATACTACGGCTTCCACATAGCTGGCAACGGGTTCTACACAACACTGGTGACTACTTTGAAGGATAGTAACAGGTGCAAACATGTAACTCTTTTGAAACTTCCTTTTGAAACTCTGTAGGAATCAACATGGATTCCGGAAACAGCGATCGTGTGAGACCCAACTCGCTTTATTTGTTCATGAGACCCAGAAAATATTTGATACAGTTCCCAGGTAGATGTCATTTTCCTTGACTTCCGGAAGGCGTTCTATACAGTTCCGCACTGTTGCCTGATAAACAAAGTAAGAGCCTACGGAATATCAGACCAGCTGTGTGGCTGGATTGAAGAGTTTTTAGCAGACAGAACACAACATGTTGTTCACAATGGAGAGACGTCTACAGACGTTAAAGTAACCTCTGTCGTGCCACAGGGGAGTGTTATGGGACTATTGCTTTTCACAATATATATATATATATATATAAATGATCTAGTAGATAGTGTCGAAAGTTCCATGCGGCTTTTCGCGGATGATGCTGTAGTATACAGAGAAGTTGAAGCATTAAAAAATTGCAGTGAAATTCAGGGAGACCTGCAGCGGATAGGCACTTGGTGCAGGGAGTGGCAACTGACCCTTAAAATAGACAAATGTAATGTATGCAGTGGAGTAAATGATTGAAGATACGTAAGAGACCATATGCTCTGCCGGATGGCGGGTTCAAGAAATTCTTCAGAACTTCTCAGTATAGCAGAAGAGTGCTTCACCTGGGCAGACAAGCACAGGTCAAACGGTACAACGCCCGGCACTGCCAGGGCGTTCCAGCCACCAGACTGTAGGGACAGCAGGAACCAAACCTCCGGCACGCTTCCGTCGGCACTGCTCTGCACAGTCGGCGGTGCCGTGCCCGTGTTGTGCTCCCAGCTGGAAGGCCGAAGCCTGCCTCATCACTGTCTCGTTCCCTCGCCATGCCGCCAGCCGGCAGGAGTCTTTCTATTAGTGTTGGCTCTGCCTAGGTGACCCACTGCTTCTCGCTAGATCACACAAGGTCTCTCCAATCGCCATCTCGTGGACACAGGTGGCTCTGGTCACGGCACTGTCTCGCCCACGGTGAGAAAACTGCCAGCATATTTGGCGCCACCTGCTGGTCTGGGCCGAAGTTCATCGATAATCAAAGCACAACACGTTTCAGGAGCTTTTGCTGGCCTGTGATGCCATTATTAAAATACACTACAGGCCATTAAAACTGCTACACCAAGGATAAATGCAGATGATAAACGGGTATTCATTGGACAAATATATTATTCTAGAACTAACATGTGATTACATTTTCACGCAATCTGGGTGCATAGATCCTGAGAAAACAGTACCCATAACAACCACTTCTGGCCGTAATAACGGCTTGATACGCCTGGGCATGGAGCCAGAGCTTGGATGGCGTGTACAGGTGCAGCTGCCCATGCAGCTTCAACACGGTACCACAGTTCATCAAGAGGAGTGACTGGCGTTGCTCGGCCACCATTGACCAGCCGTTTTCAGTTGGTGAGAGATTTGGAGAATGTGCTGGCCAGGGCAGCAGTCGAACATTTTCTGTATCCAGAAAGGCCCGTACAGGACCTGCAACATGTGGTCGTGCATTATCCTGCTGAAATGTAGTGGCTCTGAGCACTATGCGACTTAACTTCTCGGGTCATCAGTCGCCTAGAACTTAGAACTAATTAAACCCAACTAACCTAAGGACATCACACACATCCATGCCCGAGGCAGGATTCGAACCTGCGAACGCAGTGGTCGCTCGGTTCCAGACTGTAGCGCCCAGAACCGCACGGCCACTCCGGCCGGCTGAAATGTAGTGTTTCGCAGGTATCGAAAGAAGGGTAGAGCCACGGGTCGTAACACATCTGAAACGTAACGACCACTGTTCAAAGTGCCGTCAATGCGAACAAGAGGAGACCGAGACGTGTAACGAATGGCACCCCATACCATCACACCGGGTGATACGCCAGTATGGCGATGACGAATACACGCTTCCAATGTGCGTTCACCGCGATGTCGCCAAACATGGATGCGACCGTCATGATGCTGTAAACAGAACCTCGATTCATCCTATTAAATTACGTTTTGCCATTGCTTCACCCAGGTTCGTCGTTGAGTACACCATCGCAGGCGCTCCTGTCTGTTATGCAGCGTCAAGGGTAACCACAGCCATGGTCTCCGAGCTGATAGTCCATACTGCTGCAAACGTCGTCGAACTGTTCGTGCAGGTGGTTGTTGTCTCGCAAACGTCCCATCTTTTGACTCAGGGATCGAGACATGTCTGCACGATCCGTTACAGCCATGCGGATAAGATGCCTGTCATCTCGACTGCTAGTGATACGAGGCCGTTAGGATCCAGCACGGCGTTCCGTATTACCCTGCTGAACCCACCGATTCCATAATGTGCTAACAGTCATTGGATCTCGACCAACGCGAGCAGCAATGTCGCCATATGGTAAACAGCAATCGCGATAGGGTATAATTCGACCTTCATCAAAGTCGGAAACGTGATAGTACGCATTTCTCCTCCTTACACGAGGCATCACAACAACGTTTGACCAGGCAACGCCGGTCAACTGCTGTTTGAGTATGAGAAATTGGTTGGAATTCCTCATGTCAGCACGTTGTAGGTGTCGCCACCGGCGCCGACCTTCTGTGAATGCTCTGAAAGGCTAATCATTTACATATCACAGCATCTTCTTCGAGTCGGTTAAATGTCGCTTCTGTAGCACGTCATTTTCGTGGTGTAGCAGTTTTAATGGCCAGTAGTGTATATTGAATCTGTGTGGCACTCTTGGTTCAAATGGCTCTGAGCACTATGGGACTTAACATCTGTGGTCATCAGTCCCCTAGAACTTAGAACTACTTGAACCTAACTAACCTAAGGACATCACACACATCCATGCCCGAGGCAGGATTCGAACCTGCGACCGTAGCGGTCACGCGGTTCCAGACTGAGGCGCCTAGAACCGCACGGCAATACCGGCCGGCTCCCAAGTATCTTAACAGATCTGTAGGAAGGTTGTCATCTCCAGGGTATCTTCTTTGACTCAGATCTTATACAGCTTTGTCAAATCCTTATTGCTGCAGATACGTTTCTCTAGTCGTGATTGCTTTTACAACGGCCCAGTTCTCATTTAGCCATTCCGGCTGTGCCAGTTTGCACTTCCTGTCAGTCTCATTTGTAAATGTCTGTACTCACCTTTGCCAGCCTTATTAGCTGCGTTTAAATAATTTCTCTTTTCATCATTTACGTTCAATGTCTCATGTGTTATCCAAGGAGCTCTAGTCGGTCTTGCCTTCTTTGCCTATTTGACCTTCAGCTGCCTTCGTAATTACATCTGTCGAGCCTACCCAGTCGTTTCCTGTTGAGTTCCTTACCCCTCTTTCAGTCAATCATTGTCTAATACTCCCCTTGAAACTCTCAACAATCTCTGTCTCTTTCATCTTATCTATCTCTCATCTGCTTAATTTCTTACCTTTCTTCTATGTAAGTTTAAATCTGCATTTCAAAACCAATGAATTAGGGTCAGAGCCCACATCCGCCCCTGGAAATATTTTACAGTAATTTAAAATCTGGTCATGTCATTTCCGCCTCACCATTATGTCACCCATTTCAAACTTTCTCGTGTTTCCAAGTCACTTCCACTTCAACTGTCTCCCAGTTCCACACTACATATCAAGAACGGCATTACTGAGATGATGATAGACACATATTGTCCAACGTAGTAGGGAATAACGTACGTGCAGGAAAATGCTTTTCATCTACTGTGCCTGACACAAATGTTTCCTCTGATGTCCCTGCTTCTGGGATGAGTACAGTTAGACGCACCATGTACTTCTGCGTCAACAGGAACGAAATAAATGAGTCTTCGAGAAACAGAAAGAGAGTGTGTATGTATGAGGGAGAGAGAGGGAGAGAGAGAGAGAGAGAGAGAGAGAGAGAGAGAGAGAGAGACAGAGACAGAGACAGACAGACACACACACACACACACACACACACACACAGAGAGAGAGAGAGAGAGAGACAGACAGACAGGATCAATAGCTGAGTAACACTTTCAATCGTTTTTTATCTTTATATTCACTAAATAGTATTTCTTATTCGTGACACAAGGAACAGTGCAAAAAAATGCATAAAATAAGCGACTCACAGTAAACATGTCTGGGTACATGTTCCATGGGAGATTGCTCAAAAGCGGGCAACCTCAAGGCCTTTTGTAGCTGAGAGCTCCACGCGAGGCAGCAGGTACCACAGCAAGTGCTCCATAGTTCCCCTTCTCTAGAGTTGTATTTTTAAGTGACGATTGGAAATCCAAGCTTTAGAAGATTATATCTGGAGCTCCAGATTTCACAGCTGTTCAGTTCCGTAGGTGGCTAGGAAGAAGAGTAGTTAAATTTACTGAGAAAGAAACCACACATTCTGCACCGAGGATCAAATATATGCCATAAAAGTAAGTAGGCATATATGCAACTCATTTTTTCCCATGTTTGCAGAAATATTCACAGTGCGGTGTCAAAAGTCATGCAATAACTCCTTTTACGGTGGCGGAATTCCTTTTGCTCGACGTACTGGGTTTGTTACTGGAAGTAACGGAATCGAGTTGATTTTGCCCCCAATGCACTCGTCTTTGTTGGTTGCACATATTGGCGTAACATGCTTAATAAGTTGTACTGTTTCCATTTGAGGACTCCGTTGCTCTTTCTCATCGTAATTTGTGTCCATCAAGTTACACAGTTTATTGATCCATTGTGCACACGGGACAGCGGCCAGTCAAATATTTACCAAGGAAAATCGCCAAACAGCCGTGTATTTTGAGAAGCTATTTTCTTTACTCAACCAGTTTTGGCATCTCAATAATGCCATCATCAGACTCCTATGCACTCTATGTACAGACAATAAGATACATCAGTACTAGCATAACTGGAGCCATCAGTATCTGGATTCCGTGAATTCGTTTCTAGAGTGTTTACTTCGATTGCGGTTTACTTCGAAGCGTTTACAATTCAGAGCTTAAAGTTCGAAGGAGAGCTTACGTAATGTGTATACATAAACATACAGTTATAAATGTCCCCGTTCGTAGTCGCTAATTATAACAATATGTGCTGTAACACATAGCTATAATCAGCGGTGGAAATATATTCGCGAACGCCGACCGTGTACGGCTGTTTCCTGCTGGATCGTCTGATCAGTCGAAGTTGCATTGCGGAGGAGAGTAAATGCCTATTCAAAATATAATTATTTTTGGATAGCTCAACATGAATTTCCTAAGGGACTGTAGTTTATCATGTATTTACCAGTAGAATATGGCGCGGAGAAAATATTTCGCCGCATGCAACTTCCGTCCGATTTCGACGAAAGAATTCGTGACTGTGAACTCTCTATTTGGCAGAAACATAAAGAAAATTAAATAACTTCATGAAGGAGTGAGACATAGATTCTAAACTAAATAAATAGTCCATACACCAGTTCCATTTAACTCTGAATTTATGGCAATTAATAGATGTACTTACACTGCAATGAAGGATTTAACAAGTATGCTGTTTTGACTGGCACTTCTTTTCTCGTAATGAAAATAATTCCTTTGACGTTTTCACATACACGTCGCACAATAAATCTACTGCTATGCAGTATTGCAATTTTAGTATTTCACTTTTACTTTACACTAAAATAATGTTATTTTTAACAATAATAATACGGCGGCAAGACCTGCGCGTCCGATACAAGTTACAAGAGACAAGAGAAGAAAAAAATGAGTAACTGTTAATCGAGAATACCTCGTACATCAAAAGAATGTGTAAAAGTGTTGTTCTTCTGTCCGTTTTTCGCGCCGCGGTTTTCAGAGTCAGTAACTCAATGCATCTTTCACGGCGCTTCGACAATAAACAAGTTAATCACAGGTCGTTCACCTTTTACATTCTCGCAACATTATTTGCTAACTGTAGCTGTTTCCGAGCGACTGCTCGATTAGTGAATGATTTAAAATGATAAGGCAATCACATAATGTTACAAGCTGAATTCATGTGAGAATCCTAACATATACTAATTACAGAGAGAGATGAAACCACGTGGAAGCGATAGAAGTAACGAAAAGGGTGGTGGTTGCGACGGCGATTTAACATATGGCGGAGTTTATCGGCTCACTGGAAGGGCGCCATATAGTCACGCACGCACTGTTGCAAACAGTGGCTCCTATAAGCGATCAACAGTCCTACTTTCTACTAACGGTAATGATCAGGCAGCCACTACTCTCACTTGAGTGCGGCAAGGGCCTAGAGTATATCGTGGGCGCATTCTTATCGTATTGGTGCGACTGTTGGTCCGAAGAGAAGCTGGCAAACCGAAACTACACTGGCTGAACTGTGAAGTTTTATAGCTTCTGAACGTCCTCATTCTGGTGTAGTTGTGATCTTAAAAAATAGAACTAGTACCAATTGCTGGAACCGTCCGGGACCAGCACACTGTCTTTTGTCCATAGTGCCTTCCCCATCTGCCTATACTCTGATTATCGAAGTACAGTTGCTTTCTGTATGTGTGTAAATTTCGAAATAAAAATTATAGCACGATAAAAAATTCACCGTTAAAAATGTGTCCGGAACCTGCAGTGATACGCAGTGTTTTTTTGTTCAAATGGTTCAAGTGGCTCTGATCGCTGTGCGACTTAACTTCTGAGGTCATCAGTCGCCTAGAACTTAGAGCTACTTAAACCTAACTAACCTAAGGACATCACACACATCCATGCCCGAGGCAGGATTCGAACCTGCGACCGTAGCGGTCGCTCGATTCCAGCGCCTAGAACCGCACGGCCACTCCGGCTGTTTTTTTTTTTGTGTATGTTGGGTTTCTTTCTGTTGTGGACTGGCAAGACAGCCAATCCACAGTGACGGGTAGCCGAAAGGCACGCGTTTAAGCTCACGAAGGCTGGCGGGAGGTCTGGAACAGTTAAAGGAGTTATACTAGCAAGAAAAGTACGTAGCTGATGGAATACTTAACTTACGGTACATGCATCACAAGATAAATAGGAAATGATAATGGCGCCTTGCTAGGTCGTAGCAAATGACGTAGCTGAAGGCTATGCTAACTATCGCCTCGGCAAATGAGAGCGTAATTTGTCAGTGAACCATCGCTAGCAAAGTCGGCTGTACAACTGGGACGAGTGCTAGGAAGTCTCTCTAGACCTGCCGTGTGGCGGCGCTCGGTCTGCAATCACTGATAGTGGCGACACGCGGGTCCGACGTATACTACCGGACCGCGGCCGATTTAAAGGCTACCACCTAGCAAGTGTGGTGTCTGGCGGTGACACCACACTTTCTATGCTAGAGGGCTGTCATGAGCACAGACGTAGGCGTCGTGATTCGTGATCAACCTCACCACAGTCGTAGCGTTACAGGCGGATGGATTACGATTAGAAACCTCAATCCTCTGCGCACGCATCTACTGTCTCAGTAACTGTGTTGCACTCAGTGCTTTTGTCATAATATTAAAATGGGAGAGCGAAAGAGAGAAGGAGAGAGAGAGAGAGAGAGAGAGAGAGAGAGAGAGAGAGAGAGAAAGAGAGAGAGAGATCATCTCAAGCCTTGACAGAATATCACGCATTACTTTTAACAGATTTCCACCGGCCGCTTCGTATGTAGGTGACATTCGAAACCGCTGGCATTTTTACGCATTAATCCCTTTTGTCCTATCGGCAGTAATTAGCGCTTCTTCAACAGGGCCGGAGGTTTCGCTGCAAATTGAATAGCCGGGCGTGCTCTGTTCCGGACACTTAATTAATCAGAGACGCGGCGCCGGTCACGTGATGCTATCTGCCACGCAGTCGCGCTGCTAAATCTGCATGCTAATTGAAAGGCGGCCGCGTGTACCGTGTGTTTGCTTGTGACAGGCCGGCCGCGGGAGGCTGACCTGGTCGTACAACGAGTGTGCGACTGTAAAAAGCGTGGCGACAGATATGTCAAAGGCAAAGAAACCGTGGTGTGTTGGTGAGAGCGCGGACTGCGGCATGGATTTCATACCTGTGCGTAGGGAATGCAATAAAGGAAGCAAAATAAAACTTTGGAATATAGTTTGAACATCAAGAACAAAAAAGAAAAGCTTTAAGGCATGCTAATTACTCTGTAATTTTGTCAACGATGGTAAAGGACTTGAACAGAAATTGAACAAAATGGATATTTCTAGAACAGAGGCTATGAGGTGTGATAAAAGAAGGCAATATGAGGATAATGGAATGTAGTGAAATGAATTAGATGAGCCTGAGTGTACTACAGTAGGAAATGAGACTGTGTCAGTAATAGATGAGATGTAGCGTTAGGGCATTAAAATAACTGACGATGAGCGATGTAGAGAGGATAAAAGCGATTTTGTAAAACAAATTTTTAGCGCCTACTGTGAACTTAAGTGTTAGAAATTCTTTTCTGGAGTTAATTGTCTGCAGTTGAAAGGCGTCTGCTGTCACGGGAAACACGTTTCGTGCTGCGTCTTCAGGCTTGATGATAGGCGCTCGTCTCCCTTAACCCTCTGAGTACCAACAACCATTTTATTATTTCAAGTAGCAGTGCCTTCCGCATGAAACCGATGCTATTGTAAGACATCTAGTCGTACACTGAGGCATTTCCTCCAATGTACTGCGTGGTAGCAGTCATTTACACCGTTCAAAGCAACAATCAGCGTGGAGATTGTGCTACGTTACTGCAGGTTTTTAAATTTCTTTTATTTTAGTTCAAAAGTGGTTCAAATGGCTCTGAGCACTATGGGACTTAACATCGGAGGTTATCAGTTCTCTAGAACTTAGAACTACTTAAACCTAACTAACCTAAGGACATCACACACATCCATGCCCGAGGCAGTATTCGAAGCTGCGTCCGCAGCGGTCGCGCGGGTCCACACTGAAGCGCCTAGAACCGCTCGTCCACCACGGCCGGCAGTTATTTTTGTGAACATACTGAGTAGATCATCGACAGTGAAAGTAAGTATACCAAAATTCTAATTTGAGTTGTGTATTGTGTATTGAGCCGAGAACCTAGAAACGACGGAGAGGCTTCGTCCCGCCGTATCCCTCAGTGGTACACAACCCCACGACAGGCCGCAGCAGTCCATCCACTCCACCGCAGCCGCACACCAAACCCAGGGTTATTGTGCGGTTCGGGCACAGCGGACGTTCACCCCCCCCACCCCACCCCTCTGGAACGCCTCATACCAGACGAGTGTAACCCAAATGTTTGCGTGGTAGTGTAATTATGGTGCACACGAACGTGGAGACAGTCTTTGCGCAGCAATCGCCGATGTAGTCTAACTGAGGCGGAATAAGGGGAACCAGCCTGCATTCGCTGATGCAGAAGGAAAACCGCCTTAAAAACTATCCACAGGCTGGCCAGCACATCGGACCTTAACACTTATCCGCCGGGTGGATTCGTGTCGGTGACAGGCATGCCTTCCTGCTCGGGAAGCAGCGCGTTAGACCGCGCGGCTAACCCGGCGGGCTGTATTTGAGTTTATATGTGGTAATACATAGTAATTGGTTTGGGAAGTGGTACCGAAATGAAACGACTGGAGCAGTATGTAATTCTGATAGAATTTTATTAAATTTTAGGCCCATTTTTGCTTTTTATTTAGGACTATAATTTCTTTTAGGCATTATGAATTCATGAGAGTTTCCAGATGTGGGCCAGTCACCAGGAAAAACACGAAACTGGTTTCAAATACATCACATGAATTGAAAGGTGGTTGAAAATTACATATACCACTGGTTACATAGTTAAACCAACTCCTTAAAACAATTTATTATTTAATTTTCGACGATTTCTCTTTATATCCGTTGCTTACTAAGATAGTAAACATTAATCTTGTGAAAAATTTTAAAATTATATTTTGAAGTGAAACCACCTCTTTAAAACAACTGATTGCTTACTTTTTGCCATTTTCTTCTTGTATTCATTGCTCATCGTGATAATTAAGATTGATTCTGTGAATAATTATAAAGTAACATATTTTTCATATTGTTGGAAGCCAAAAGTTTAAAGATCTATAGTCAGATGCCTGTCTGCTGGGGTAAAACATTTTGGGTGGAAACTGTGAGTTTTGTCTCGACTGGTGCGAGGATTGGCGGTAGAATTAGTTCGCGAGCCCTGCCGGCGTACAAAAGGCACTCTTCTTTTCCACCCGCTATCGTGAGGACGATGTGGAGATGTGCTTACAAGGGGACAGTACAAAGTTCCCAGAACCGATTTGATTGATGTTGACAGGGTGTGTAGGACACAACTAAAACTTCAACATATGTAAACAGGACGGTGTAACTTTCAATCTTTTTCGAGGCAAACCAGTTTGAAAATTCTTGTCGTGCTTATGTACTTCGTAGGGTAACTGCAGCCGAGCAAGTAAACCCTTAGTCATAACCGTATCTGGATGGAACTTCACCGTCGCTAGATTTTTTTTTCAACGTAATTCTAACACCAGACCTATTATTAATGGGTAAATTATCAATATTTACCTATTAATTTTTTATTTTCGTATCGTTTATTCTGAAAAAGTGTAAAAAGGCCTTTTCCTTGCGGAAGTTCGAAATGAAAAAAAGGACAGATGAGAACTTTCAACCAAATCAGGGTAGTGATTTTCTTATATTATTGACTCTACATTTGTGACGAGTATAATGTGTAACCTGCAGAGCACTACACGAATCGGGACGATACTGATCATAGAAACATGGAAAACAATAATTATTGAGATATACAGCACATGTAATGAACGCCGAATTTTTGCACGTGCATTGTTCATTCAGTGTGTCTTTTGCGAAACAAAATTGTTCAATAACGGTCGTTACACAATTTCACTATGTACCACAGATATCGAAGCAAACCACCAAATATTGGTGCAGACAGCTCAGAAAAAGAATTAGTAACGGCAGTGAGATTCGATCCAGAGACCCTGCGCTTTCGAAACAAAGGTCTTACTTGCTCGACTGCCGACTCGTTGCATATTAGAGACCATAGAAAGTATATGTAGAAGGACCCCTATTTTCTGGAAAACGATTGAGAATTGAGCCTTCCGGTTTAGCTATTTTGTAGTCCTAGCCGTGCACTTCACACGCTCTCGATAAGAATCAAATCAGCGTAGGGAAGGTCGTATGGAATCTTTTGTTAATAGCATAGACGTCTTATCACGTGGTAGTGGACTGGGCGGATTCATTCGTCTTCGTTCTAGATTGCAGAAAGATTGTGGCTAGCTTACACATTTGCGTGGAATTTCCGTGATAGCACTTTATGTGACTTTCCAGATTATGGAGCGTTAGGTTTCTTCCCATGACACATTTTGCAGTCGTGTTTAGTGTAGGAAACATTAGGACTCTGTCGGCGTTTTATTATTGAGTCATCCTAGGAATCAAGTTGCTTATTTCACGGCTCTTCCGCTTGTTAAATACTGTTTCAGGCATTAATGCTAATACGTGGTGATCTTATTTCGTCTATTTTATCCGGTGGTAATGTAAAGACACATGGTCCGCTGAGTAGTATTTCCACGTGAAATATGTTAGTTTGTATTGAAATTCTATACATTATTTTACGTTTAACCGAAATGTGGATTTTTTGCGAGCTGATCACGCCATTGTTTTTGTTGCATGCTACCACATGAGCTCACCTTCAATCCACGTTCTCGAAATGTACCACTTTCATCGTAATTGCATTTAAAATCTATGACGAAATAGCCCGCAGGCATTGGAGTTTATTACAGAAAATGTTCAGCTATCAGGTATGTTCATGCTGCAGTTGAACTTAGAGAGGCGTGCCATCAGGAACGGAAACATCGAGGTAAATTGTGCTACCATTCTGTTTCGGGGTGTTCAGACTATTTTATCACCTGATGTATGGTACAGAGTGCAAAATATATTTTCATTGCACGGACTGCATTTATAAAACGTAACTGCATGATATCTACTGCAACGATTCTAGTTTCAGTTTTGTGTTGGTTGACTCTGGCTAGCCCCCCTTTTTATTGTTCCATTGCGCTTTGCGAAAGTGCTTGCCACTCTGGAATCTACAGTAATTTCAGTGCACTTATCCACGTGTGTGTCAGATTTAATGTAAAGGCTAAATATTTCAGACCGCAGAAACTAGAATCAACAGGAGTTTAGTGTCTTATGAACCTCCAGGAGAGAATCCAAGGCAGAGGACTGATGTCCGACTAGAGACGGTGGCAGCATTCATTTTTTAGAATTTTATGATAACTAATTCTCACAGAAACCAACCTCATTGGTAACTTGAATCAATTTTGTATAAAATCGTGTGTAACGCCACTTTTAACGATGTTTCCTTGTATGGAAATGGAAGTGGATGATAAAGCCTTAATGAAAGAAGAGAACAGAAGCTTTTGTAACGTGCTGCTATGGAAGAACACTCTACACAATATGGGTAGAACGGATAACTAACAGAAAGTACTGAATCGAATTTGGGGGAAAGGGATACAGTAGCACAACCTGACCAAATTAAGTGATTGGTTGACGAGTCAGATCCAGGGTACTGATGTGAAGCGTGTGATTCGGGACAACGAGGAGGGGCGATGGTAATATAGAAAGTTACGACGGCTTGAGAACAACAAGCAGGTTCGAATGGATGAATGTTGCAGCAGTTGTGGAAAGATGAATAGGCTTGCACACGACAGAGTAGCATGGAGGGTTTCGCGAATCCAGTCCTCGGTCTGAAAACCGTAACGAACACAGATGAGCATACAAAACCTCGCATCCCTCAAGTACGAGTATAACATGGTAGCCACAGTTTCTCTAAGTTAAGGTTTGTTTGTGAGATAAATGTTAGACAATCAGGTGAGAAATTGATCAGTTTTAAGCGACTACCTACAGTCCATTAACAAAGTTTTTTCGAGTCACGGGCTCTGACACTTTGGTTCTGTGTTTCTCAGACTACCATGTCAGTGTTTTAAAGCTACTGTTAGAATTTTACTGTGAATGACTAATGAGAAATGGAAGTATTGCCCCCAGTAGCATCTCAGCATGTTGTGATACCATGCAATGGTACATAAGGAACGGCACCAGTGTGATAGGGAACTGTTGCGATTTTCCTGTAGTTCTATGTGTCATATGTTTTAGTGCTAATGTAGTGATTTTAAACCACGTGTCAAATACATTTTAAACGTTTGTATATCAGAGCAACTAGCTTTTATTCTGTATATCGTGAAATTTTCTTAGGAGTTTTGGCAGTCTGAGTTCCCTCCGGTCGCGTCGCAAATGCAGGGTTTGCTAGGGACAGCGGTGGGGCGTCCAATTTAAGCTTCCGCCCTAGCTGATTTTATGCCAGACTTAATCTGTCCTAGACACAATACCTTCTGTAGATCTGTTCGAGATATGTTACGCCGTTGCGCTGGCTTTGGTCCTCTATGGATATTTTATTTGCGCTGTACCCACGACATCTGGACAGAATTCTATCTTCTACCTGGAGAGGCGCCTGATTGCAGATTACCCGACTCCACGTTGTAATAACGACAAATAAAACAAAAGTGATGCCATCTCACACATTAGAACCAATAAGATCCGAATCTGTTATAGATGGGAAAATAACTGAACAAGTACGATACTTTAAATACTTAGGGTACAATATTAAATTTCTACAATCACATACTGCAGAGCTAAAACTGGCCATATTCAGACAGTTTTGTGGAACCATAGAACGTACATTAAAACATAAAGTACAGAAAGACACACTAATTAATCTTTGCAAAGTAATAGCCGTGCATTTGCTGCTGTACGGTAGCGAATGTTGGATCTTAACGTCTGATCTGTTACGACAAATCGACTCATCACAGATGAAGTTTCTCCATCAAGTGATATTTATAGGACCATAAAAGAAACACCAAACGAAGGAAGGAAGATTGGGTTTAATGTCTTGTCGACATTGAGGTCATTACAGACGGAGCACGAGCTCAGGTTGTGTCAAGGATAAGGAAGGAAATAGGGTCAAAGGAACTACGCCGTCATTTGCCTGGAGCGATTCAACGAAATCACGGAAAACTTAAATCTGGATAGCCGGACGCGGGTTTGAAGACCTCCTTCCGAATGCGGGTCCCTTGTGCTAACCTTTGCGCCACCTCGCTCGAAACACAGACATTTGATAAGAACTAAATATTGAATCACTTACAACTATAGCTGGAAAGTACAGACCGAACTAAGAAGAACATGTCCAACGTAGTCTAACAAAGGATTACTGGAGATGCAATGCTATCTACGTCTACATCTACATATATACTCCGCCAGCCACCAAGCGGTGTGTGGCGGAGGGCACAATTCGCGCCAAAGTCATATCCCCCCCCCCCCTCTGTTCCACTTGCGGATCGCGCGAGGGAA